>NC_056726.1:1358985550-1359285550 GCF_019279795.1 Protopterus annectens
TCAGGGCTGTTGCTGCCTTTCTTGAGGCAAGAAAGCTCTGAGGTGTTTGGTGTTCTGTCTTAATATGGAACTCTTCTGGAACTCCGTGTTGTGCTGTTAAGCTTTGCAAAGCTGGCCGGATGGCAGAGATGAGACAAAAATAGCTTAGACTACTGCGGCAGTGATGCATTAGAACATCTACTGTTGCATTAAGTTTACTTGCACAGCTTTACTATTTTGATTTTAGTTCTCTTAGAAGAATAGGCAAGTGCACATGTTCATCACCCATGCCCCCAGGCAGACCACTCATGTTTACCCAGTTCTTCCTTTGTCAGGCTTCACTGAAGAAGCAGATTTGTCATACAAGATCCTCTCTCCTCCTCATAGTTTACCACAGACATCCCTTACAAATGGACTCAAGGGGAGCCTCTTCAGTTTGGATTGGATATTGATTCCTGGTCTTCTTTAACATACATTGTGTGCTGCTTAATTCATTAACACCTGCCGACAGTCACTTAATGAGGTGTTGCTCCCTGACTTCTTGCAGGCCAGATGAAGAATTACTTGAAGTTCAGAGTCAGAGACCATTTAAAGTTTATCTGTTGATCCTTGGCATAGAATCATGGATCCTTGACTGAGACCCAGATGACCAGGGTTCATTTAGCCACTTGGACATTGGAGGAGTCAAGCAGGGGGAGGTGATAACTGAACAGCTGTCTGCTTAATCATTCCAGAAAGAGAGCAGACTGACAAGTGGGGGTTGGTGCTAACTAATGATTATTGTGTTTCACTGTTGCAGTAATTACTCCTATGGCTTCCTGGCTTTACAAGCCGAAGGCCAGCCTGAATAACAGGGACTTGTTCACTATCCTAAGGCCTGGCAGATACCTTCCCTTCAGTCATCAGGATGTTGGTGTGTAAAGGATCATCTACAGGTGCCATTTCCTCAGTTTGTTCTTATTGTCAGAGTCTGAATACCTGTTTTGCATCCTTTTCTGAAAATGTAGGCGTGAGGAAAATGTAATGTGTGTGGAAAGTACATCTTCCAGTGAGGTTTCCACTCTCTGATTTTTCTGGGTCAGGAGCACATCCTGTCCAACCGTTTCCAGTGCTCTTAATTAAACAGTCACCCATTTTGGTGTACAGATCAGTCACTTCAGAAATGTATAGAATAACAGCATATGTGGCTGAATCCTGCTTATGGTATCCTCCTTTCCCTTAGTCAGTCTTCCATGCAAAAGGAAGGAGAGGCCTCCAAAAGAACCAGACAACACATTTTCTGTCTGATAGCCAGGCTCAAGATTCTTGAAGGGGAGTTGGGGTTGGTCTGTTGGTTAAGGTGTTTACCTCACAGACACAAGGTACAGGGTTTGAGTCTTTTGTTTGGAAGATAAATTGGCTAATCTTAAAATCAACAACAAGGGAAACTAGCCTGGTACTGACATATGAACCTGTGAATGAGGTGAGACATTTTCTTAGTCCCCTCCAATGATCAAATGTGTTCAGTTGAGACCACTGTCGAGACCTCTTCAGAAGCTGCATGGCTTCTGTGCCATTGATGTCCCTTCAAGCTGAGTACTCCCAGGTATTGGGCAAGTCTGATGCCACTAGGCAGGCACCAGTTTCTGATACAGACATCCTTGTAATAGAGGAAGAAGGTAGAATCCACTGCAGTTTTGTCAAAAAGGAGATCTCAGAGGACCGGATTCAGGTTGCAGCCACTGTTTGCAACCTGAGGCTCAGATACCTAACGACACACACAAATCTAGGCACAACCCACTGTAGGCAAAAAGCCTGTCATGTGCTTGCCCTGGGCTTTGCCACTTGTGCTTCATTCTCACCATACTCATGTCTTCCTGCAGGACTTTATTTCAGGACTGCAGAGAACCTTGTACACTTCATGAGATCCAGGCAGCTGCGCTCTCAACTGGCCTATGGCAAAGGACCTCCCAGGCTTGAGGGGCAAGTACCAGGGACACTAAGTTAAGATTGTTAGGAGTAGCTTTCAGCAATCGATAATCAGCTGAAATGTGTGCAAAGTAGGAACATTTTAAATGAGAAAAATCATCAACTTTTTGCTTTACATGTTTGGTTAAAATATTTTTTTCACATTTAGTTGCATAATCTTAGCATTGATTACTGAATATTCATTACTACAGTCAAGTTGTACTGTAGTAAGAACTCTGTATGGTCTGCCTTTCAAGCACTGTGTGTTTGAATGAAGCAAGGCAGTTATGCAGCTAGCACTGCAGGCATGAATCAGTTATCAGCACAATCAGTATTGTAGGTAAGAATGAGTTAATGCTGTAAAACCGTATGTGGAGAGAGGCACATTCTTTTGAGATATTTTGTAATGATCTTCTTGGAGACTGTTCCTTTGAAGATCATTTTAAAGGAAAATTCCACCCTTGAACAAAAAAAAAAACCTCTCTTTTTTCCTGACCTATTTTACCACCTCAAAATCACACAAGTGCTTTATTTGTAATTTTAGCCTGTTTTCCACAACATGGCTACCAATGGAGCTTGACATATCAACATGAACTTGTACTCCCTCAACCCTTTCTGTTTCCCATAATACTTTGTATGACTCTCATGCCAGATATAAGGAAGTAACTTTGAATTCCCATGCCGTTGACATATAATGGGATGGGGGGGGGGTCACTGTTATTTTCTTTACCTTCTGTAAAAGGACTGCTTCCTTTCTGTCTCTAATCACCCTCAGTTATGTTTGGCTCAGACCTTGTTTTACACTGCACTTAGAAGTTATCCATATACAGCCAGAAACATAACTAATTTGCAAGTCTTTGTTCAGTGTTTTCTTTTGAAGTTCAAGAGGAATTGAGAGTCCCCTCCCCCTACACTACTGCAGAGGTGTTATAAAACTGTCACTGCACTAAGAGACCCTTCCAGAATCAGTTCCTCAGACTACAAAAGAAAACCCTGAACAAAGGCCTGCAATTTACTTTTCTTGTTGTAGCTGGATAACATCTAAGTATAGTGTAAAACAAGGTCTGAGCCAAACATAAATGAGGGTGATTACAGACAGAAAAGAAGCGGTCCTTTTACAGAATATAAAGAAAATAACAGTGACCCTCCCAAATCCCATTAATATGTCACTGGCACTGGGAATTCAAAGTTACTTCTTTATGTCTGGCATGAGCCATACAAAGTATTATGGGAAAGAGGTTTGAGGGAGTACAAGATCATGCTGATACATCAAGCCCTATTGGTAGCCATGTTGTGGAAAACAGGCTAAAATTACAAATAAAGCACGTAGTGATTTTGAGTTGTTAAAATAGGTCAGGAAACAGAGTGAAAAAATTTGTTTTTTTAGTTCAATGGTGGAGTTTTCTTTTAAGTTTGTGTGTAATAACACTTAAATTAGATTTTTACTTGTCATTTCTATTCAGCATTAAAGCCAGCCTTGCAAAAGTAAATGTATAGTATTTCTATTGCAGAGTTTAAGTATCTACATTCTTTTTTTAGCCTGATTGGGATAATATTTCATGGATAAAGGTAGTGGTTGAGCTTATAATGATACCAGTGAATTAATCTTATGATTATCATTGCAGTACTGTTTTTGTTGCTGTTTGTTTAGAAATAATTGATTTTTTCTGAGGTTCACCGTTTTTCTTTTGCTTTCCTAGGCCTTTCAGCAGCTGCAGGAATTGGTGTGGATGACCTTCGCCGCTTGTGCATCCTTAGGATGAGTTTTGTAAAAGGATGGGGACCTGATTACCCAAGACAAAGTATCAAGGAAACCCCTTGCTGGATTGAGATTCATTTGCACCGTGCTCTGCAGCTCCTTGATGAAGTACTTCATACCATGCCAATAGCAGATCCACAGCCTCTAGATTGAGGCCTTCATAATGGCTGAACAGTGAACTTTTAAATGCAGTTTTGTGCATAATCCGAGGACATATTTTATCAATATTTGACTTGATTCGAGCAACACAGAAACAAGAGATTAACAGCAGATTTAAAATCTCTTGTATTTCCCTGTGGGTAGAACTGGTAACAGAACATTGACCTTGATTACTGTATTTTGAAACATCAAGTGATTTTATATGTTTTCTTTATTGTAGGTCTGTGACCTAGATACTAGATAAGGGAAAAAATAGATTATGGTTGTGATTTGGCAACCCACTTGGCATGTCCCCTGAGCACTGTAGCCTCTACCATAATTTTTTTTTAAATAAATTACTTCTGTGCAACAGAAAAAACAACAAAAATTTAGTCCTTAAACAACCAGCATTTAAGAATTATGTCCATGTATGTTGGGGTTCTCCAGTTGTTGCCGAAATGTGAGGAGGCATTGTGGATCTCTACATAAACTAGCTTTTATGTGGAATGCAGGAGATTTCACCTTCTACTCACTCGCTCGCTCTCTCTTGTTATCCCTCTGTCTGTCCCTCCTTGCTATCTTTTTCTGTAAATGCGCACACTAAATTATCACCCACGTTTGAGATAATATTTTTCATCAGGTCACTTAATGATGTCCCTGTGTATTTTGTTTTAAGGCAGTGTAGGAAGTGTTTGCAAGGACTGCCAGAATCATACATGCTATTTTTTTCGATATTCTTGATCTTCTTCCTCACAACATCAGTACTTATTATTTTTGTCATTTTAAATAGTCTGATACGGACAGTAGCAAAGACTTGAAAGATGGATGGGAATCTAGCATTTTTAGTGTGAGTAATGTTTTCAAATGCAGCAGCAGTGTTTATATGCTTATATAATGCAGCTTTGCTAGTAAATCCATTCTCATTTTTAACAGTTTTTACAGACATATCACAGTGTCTGCTGGTTCATTGATAATGCAGAATCTTTTATTTGCTGTTTCATCTGAATACAATAAGGTTTTGCAAAATGAAAATTATAAACCCCACACAGGTTGCCTTAGCCAAATGGTGCTTCCTCCATGGGTGTCTGTTTGATCTAGCAGAGTTTGACTGTGTTTCATTATATTGTAGCATATTATCTGGGCTGCAAAGAAGTGCATGTATTTAATTTTTGCTGCGTGAGATGACATTTGACAAATATCTTTTCACTGAGTGCCATCAGTACTGAAATTTGAGACCTGTGTAGTATGTGAGCCAAGACCATTTTTGTCACCTCCATGTCCCTTAGCTGAAGTGAAAAAAATATTTCCAGTGGGGAAGTCATAAATATGGTGTGGAGGGGGGTGTTGGAGTCCGTATTTTAACTAGTGTAATCTTTTTACACTAGGAAGGAGTGTGCTTGAGTTGAATAAATGCTTTGATGTCACTTTCCATTTCTGGCCAAATGGTCTGCGTGGAAATATGTTCATTGAAGTACTATGATGTGAAAATTTGCTTAAATGCTTAAGCTGGCTAGAAAGAACAATTTACCATTGTTTATGCTTTTTAACAGTCTGGGTTTTTATTTCGAGGTAATGGCTACGTTAGCACTTTAATGACAATTGTGTTTTGTAATATTTGTTCACTTAAGCTTAGCCAACTGAGATGCATTTATTTTGTTCAGCTGAAAATCAAATTAAGTTTGTGTTTTACTTGTTAGTCTAATGGGTATTCTTGGGCCAAGTTACAAGTTAAATGTAGCTTGAAAACTGTCCAATCTTATATGTGAATTTTTTTTTTGTTCTGTTCATTAGATTAAAATACAGGCCTGATTAGAACACTAAGGGAACATCTGGGTTATATTTCTCAAGTCCTGCTGATATTTGCAGTCTTTCATTGAGCAATGAATAAACATTAGAACAGAATCAGAATGCTTCAATTTAAACTGCATGTGCTACCAGTTAAATAACAGGTGAACCATAAATGGAAAAAAAGGAAGTGTCCTTGGAAATTTACTGTATTTATTGAAGCAAGTCATGCATGCTTGATTATTCACTAACAATTGAGACTCGTTTAAATAATTTAAAGATAATTGTAGTGTATTGGGATTTTTGTCATATTTGATGACTTTACACTGCTGTGACATTCTTTTGCAGGGTGTTTTCTAGTTGACCAACCTCGCACTTTTTTTAAACTGTTAGAATGTGTAGAATTGCTGGAAGATGAGTCCACCCATTATCCCCATGATTTCAGAAAGTGTTTGAACAATACTAAAATAAACATGTACGAGAGGCCTTAGGGATTCAACTTCATTGAAGTCTACTGCATGCCGTATGTGGTATAGCTGATGAGTAGTTTTCATATCAACTTGAGTAACATGTTCAACTGTAGAATTTCCAAGATGACTTCATATGCCTCTTGAAATGGTTAAGATTTGGAATTTACTCTTCCATTGTCCTCAGCTCAGAATATTTTTTCTAGTTTAAGTACTCAAGCACGCATGCATCCTGCTCATACATGCCATTGCATCATATGCTGAACTGTGGGAAAGCACCGAGCCCTTATTAAACTTATTTTTTTCTATTTGTATAGATCGGTCATTAATCTTTTGTATACATCACAAACAAAAAAAAAATTCCAGCATTCAGTACCTGACATGTCAAAAACATTTTTCAATTTGCACAATTTTAAGCAAGCATCCAAACCAGCACTGCTGTAGTACTTGGGAGCAGAATGTGAAATGAAGCATTGCCAGCGTTCAGCCATTCAGTGAAGAAGAGGAAATAATTGATTGCTTTATCAATTATTCTCAAGGTGGTAGCTGTAGTGCTTCAACAGCACAGGACTAGAATGTAGTCCCTAACTCATATCCAGGCATTTGCAGGAAGAGCATGAGAAGGTAAGGAAGTCAGAGATTAGACATTAACAGAATTTCCTGTTAATGTCCATTTATTTGGTGGCTTTACAGTCCTTATGAGTTGGAAGTTGCACCTCAGTTAGTGAGGGGGTTGAGGTCCCTCACATCTGATGTTGGCATTCTTTGGGGGGGGGGGGCTCACCCCTAGTGTCCTGTACATCTCCCCCATGTTATTCTGTCTATAACATGCCTGTGCCTAGTTTACTGACATGGATTAGATTTTCAGGATTTAGCAAAGGCTTGACACTTTTAGTTGGGACTGATGACTGATGTCGTGCTGCTCAGATGACATCCAACTCCACCCCAGAGCCTGGCTTCTCATTTAGAATTCTGTTCTAGCTTGTTGTGCATACCAGCTGAAGTCTCAAAATTGAAGCTACTAGAAAGCTTTGCATTCATTATATAGGTTCTCTGTCTGGCAAGAAAGAGGTATCCCTGTGCTGACTTAATCTCTTAGCTTACACCTGATCTGATTTACTCTGACACCATTAGGAAGTTATTTTGCTGTCAAGCTACAAATTTGATATCCATGCACATCACATCCTCACAGGGAGCAGAATTGTAGCCTAGTATGGACTGCTGAAGAGGCTTTACATCTTTTTCTGTCTTTGAAACGCTTGTCCATTTTTGGTTACATGTCTGCCTTTTGAGTAGTTTGGTTTGGCAGCTCTGAAATTTATATCTGCAAAGGCACTTTTCTCAGTGACCATCACCACTGCTTGCAAGTACTCCAGGCTGCAGGCCTTGCAGCAAGCATTTCCTTTAAAAATAACCCTTATTTTCCTATAGAAATAGTTTCACATTTGACATTAAACCGGTTAATTCATCTCCCTGTTTTCTTTGTTGAAGTAGAAGCCAAAGAGAACCCCTTTACCTCTTTATACCTGTATGTATTGTCAAATCAAATTTTACCCGAAAAAGAGTGGACGGGTTCAAAAAGTGCATAGCTTACTTTTTCTGCATGCACTCTTTCCGTAAGAATTGCTAAGTGCTTCATGTTTTGCCATCAGGTGGCTAACCACCCTGTTGTTGCTGTAGGCCACTGTACCAGGAAAAGGACGGTTTCTGGTGCTTGTTTGATAAATGTTTTGATTTGTGGACATTTGTGCCATAATACTTGTTTTTTTGGTTCACAGTTTCACCAGGCAATATTGCTTCAAACATAATTTAGGAGTTAAGCTTCCTGTCATTGTTTTCATCACTTAACCTTCAGAACCTTCTCTTGCTTGTAGTCCTTTGTTTGACTGTGGCTTCCTGGGAAGCTTAGTTTTCACTTCTTGGGAATTCTCTGTAGTTACGATATGCAGAACCCTTCCAAAGATGGATGAAGTAGATTGGTTGATATTTGAAGATGTCTGCACATCTTCAATGGTTGGTAATTACACTGCAGTCCCTTCAATGTCTGTATAGATTTTTTTGAAATTCCATCACGTATGTAATTTATTATGTTTTTTCTTATTTATTTATTTTTTTTTTTTGTGGGTTTCCTGTCTTGAAGTTTTTGCTTGCTTAGAGGATGGGGTTCAAACTGTGTTCTAGAGGGTTAGGTGTGATCTTTCAGACAGACGTATGATGCCTTGGTGTGCACTGTCAGGAAGGATGTCCACCCACAGGCAGAGAAACTAGGGATGATTCAGAATGTGCCCAGTTTGAAGATAGTGGAAGAGGGAATCACAGCTTTTACCTACTGCAGAAAGCATTGTCACAGATGTAAATAGATACATTTTTGTTTTCTTTTCAGGTTTGTCTTAACAGTGACATATTACCACTTTATAATAGCATATCTCTGTCATTTTGGGCTAGTATCCATTTTTTGCCTCAGAACAAGAAGTGTTAACGTATTTGAAATGTTACAATTAGGCAATTAGGTGTGTGTGTGTCTGTAGACAGTTAGATGTACCCCCCACCACACACACACAATTTTGGTTGATCTTGTCATTTTATAAGCCCACTGGCTTTATCTCGTTAATGTTTTGGTTAATTGTTTTGTAAGCCCACTGGCTTCATCTCTCTCTCTCTCTCTTTAGCTGTCTCTTTGTCACTCTCTCTATGTGTACATATACATACACACAGTCACATCAGTCATGGCAAAGGTTCTAATGGTTGTCAAGAGAATGAAAATGGCTTGGGAAAGAATATTTGTTTTTTTATGACACTAGTATAACAATGTATTGTTGGAATAATGGTCTGTGTGTTAGCTCTCCCTAACGTATCAAAGGATGTTTATTTCATTTGCTGGATTTCAGTATTTTTTTTTTTCTCTATTGATAACAGATGCCAAAGAATAGCTACCAGTCCTGTCTTGTTGAGCATCCATGTATGGTGACATTTTTCCATCCTATGTAATGTAAATTTAGCAATGGTACCTTGATTGGCAAAAAAGGAAATTAGTTAATATTGGTGTTGAACAGACTTTACACAGTGATGTAAGCATATTGTGAATGTCAGTGTCAGAAAAGTCTCAAAACAGTCAGGCAAATGCTATTTAAATTAAGTGAACACTGAAAGCTTTAAATAAACTCAATTTCTGAGGACAAATGTACCTGAACAGAGTGCAGTCACTGAGATAGAACTTGCAGAATATTTATCTTTTTGTAGACAGCATATTTTTTTATGCAAGAGGCATAATAGCTGCTGTCTTCTCACATAATGTATCTACCTTTTTACACTGGACTGCACATTTTGGGTATGTAATTTGGGAGATTAACAAACTCCCCTTGTTGGTGCCTCCAAATGGGTCTTTTTTAGGAATTTGACAAACAGTGACAGTCTCAAATAGAGTGGCCCCCTGTGCATTATGTTTCTGTCTTGTGCCTATTTATTGTCAGAATAGGTCCCAGCTCCTATTTGACCATGAATTGAATAAAGCAAGTATTAGAGAATGAATGAAGAGCAAAACTTCAACACTGATCCTGTGAATTGCAGAGTTTGCACCAGTATCATTGACAGGTATCTAGCAGATAATGTACAAATCCACTCAAGAAATTACACAAACATTTGTTGGCCAAAGCCCGAATCTTTCAGAGAGGGACAGGTTAGTCCCTAGTTTCAGTTTCATTTTTGCACTGTTGAAACAATATGCAGATGTGATTTTGTTACGTATTTTGATGTACAATGACAGTATGTTGACATCCGTGCAGTTCCAGCAAATATGAAGAAAGGAGATAAGCAGGTATGAAAGTCCGTTATGGCTGTGTGTTGAGATGGATTGTCCAATTTGCTGCATGGGGCATTCTTTTGAATTAAACCTGCATATTGACAAACAGTTGATCAGATACAGTATTAGACATGTGCAATCATCAAAAGTCATTCAGAATTTATTTTGTTTCAGTATATTAACATTTTAATTAAGAATAAACATTTTTAATGTTTTGTTTTGCTTAACTTCTTGTGTGCTTGTTACTTTTGCCTTCTGGAATCCTGTGTCAGTATGTCTGTTATAGAGTGATGCAACATCAGTACAGCAGTTTAAAATGATAGGTATGTTTTGCAGAGAATACCGCTGTTGTGGAACAGACTTCCCATCCTCATCAAACAAAGTTCATCCCTGTCCATTTTCAAGCACAACTTAGATCAATGGATGAGAAACAGAAAATTTACCCCAGGACCCCCCCCCCCCCATAGTGCTAATGGAAAGATGCAGCTCCTAAATGCTTTATCCCATGCATGGGTTCCCTCAAATTATCTGTGTTATGATCCCAGTTATTCTCATTAGAGTAATATGCAATTGTCGACCATGAGATGGTTAAGGCCAGTCTATAACCAAATGGGCTAGGCTATTTTGCGGACAGAAAGTGAAATTGGCAAGGCTTAAAATGGTCTACAAGAAGGGCAGCTAGCCTAGTACTTACCTGTGAACCAGTGTAAAGGAAAGCACCAGACCATTGGCATAGGGCCAAGGCACCTGCCTGTGATATTGGTGACCGAAGACTAATTGTCTCAGTAAGTCTGAAAGCCAGTTTGAGAGAGAAGATTAACCAATCAGTGGTTTACCTGTAGGCTTAAAGCAGTTCACATTACTACATCGCTAGGCAGAAAAAGAAAATCGGATGCACTTCCATATAAGGCACATTTCCTGCTTTCAAGCAGGCTCTTGTTTTTCAGTACTTTTCCACTATTCACAGTTTACTCAGAGTTCGCAGTACAAAGTCCATCTTAATGCATGCAGATTGTCACATACTCTATTTCCTTAAGCACATACTTTGGCCGTTCATATTCTACAGTCCCCCATTTGATGCTGTGTAAGCATCACCATTTAGTCTGTCATACATTTGCCCTAAGTCTAACATAACCAAGTGGCTGGTTCCTTCAGCATTGTCACACATTTTTATTTCATCATCCATATTTATGACTGCAGACATATAAAACTTTGGCACCTTTTTAGTAGTCTTAAAAGACATTAATTTCAAAATCAATGCTTTGATTAAAAACACAAGAAAGGCAATAAGAGCTAATACTGCGATTAATAAAATTAACTTCAATGGTCCACCTCTCCATCCTGAGAACAGGTTGGTTAACCATGCCCATGTTGAGTTATCGGCCTCCTTGGCCTTAGAGAGTTCGGAGACTCTCCGAATGAGTTCGAGATGACTTTCAGTTTCTTGCTGATTATCAGGAATAAATGTACAACACTCCTCCTGGATTGAAGCACAAGTTCCACCTTTTGCCGCTAGGGTGAAATCGAGAGCCATATGGTTTTGGAGGACTACAGCTCTCATAGCAGTCAGTTCATCAGTCACTAGTTCTAAAGCAGAAAATGTGGCATTGCTTAATACTTCAAGCAATTTGGACAGTTTTCTCAGTTCCCCAAATTGATTTTACTGCTCCGTATGCTGTAATTATACCAGCCCACGATATGACATCATCACCCAAGTCCATATGAGATAGTCTTTTGGTGCCAGCATGAGCTAAATCATGATGATAAATCCATGAAGCGTCAATTTGGCCTACCAGATTGGCAGGCTTTTTTACCTCTCGAAGGTTCCGAATTTTCCCTTGAGGCAAAACAGATACATGGATGGCTGGGACTAAGCTCAAGAAACAGCTACCAGACCAGTTTCCCGGTAGCCGTTTATAGGCCTGTCTACCAAATATAAAATACAATCCTTCTTCCAAGAGCATAGTGGAAATGTTTGTAGTAACATTATTATTGAACACTACTTAGGCAAATACATCATCTAAATCTAAAAGTCGTGAGAGTTGTGAATAATTTGTCATTGTGGGGCTATTTTCAAAGATTTTCGTTCCAGTCACATTACAGGTCTGCCATTCTGAATAATTCTTGAATAGTCCAGATACAGAGGCCCACCACACTGAATAGGAAACAGACCTATCCCGTGCCGTAATGTTAATTGACTGTAAGGTTGTATAGTTAATAACGGCACATACTCTCTGAATTGTTATAGTGCAGTTACTTGAGCCAACTTTCTTTATTCCCTTTTGTTTTAGGCATAAAATGCCTTGCTGTCGATATGCCATAGTCAGAGGTACAGTTCGATTTGAATGTGTCTTTTTACACAATCCCCCAGAAATGTTAGAGGATGGTGGAATAGTTTTCAGTAGGTAAAGGACTAGCTGTCATTGGCAGGCTGTCATGCGAAGTGGGAAGAGCTGCACAAATCCCAATCAGAAACGTTGAAGTTAGAAGCGTAAGCATATTTGATGGCCTGATAGGTGTTGAAGGGTGGATGCCAAATAGCTTGCTTGGTTTGATGCGTCGATGGAGCAGGAAATAGTAATGGCCACATTAAAAATATCAGTACAACAAGAATGACCACCAAAATGGCTGTCCAGTATTTTTGAGGAAATGGTTGTTGCGCTTGCGTGGTCTCAGGAGTTTGAAGTTTTCCAAAGGGATAGATGTTAGGCATTGTCAGGTACTGAAACAGTTCTACTTCGAGTACGAGTTGCAATGGGAGGAGAATCTGGAGTTGAAAAAGGTAAAGGCTGTTGGTCTTCGGACAGCACAACTTTTTTGACGTGTGAAATGTGGATCCAGATGTTCATCGTGTTTCACTGTTGCAGTCATGACTGTAGGGTTCTCCCCTGCCGGCAGACAGTCCTCGGTCGGCCAGAATCCCAAAGTCTGGGTCCGGCGTCGGCTGTTCAGCCATGCTCCCTGACGTTAGAGCGCCAGGAGTACAAAGCTGACAGCCGACGCCATGTTCTCCAGTCTTTCTTGCCGTGCGTGAAATGTGGATCCAAGTTGGAGATCCTTGCAGTCGCACAGCAGATGATGTTGTCAGAAGAACCAGGAAGGGCCCCTTCCAGCATGGCTGGAGTGCTGTTTTTCTAGAGACAGACTTAACGTAAACCCAATCACCTGGTTGTAGGGCAGATGACAGAAAAGGATCTGGAAGATGTTGAGCAGCTGCTACTTGTCGATAGTGAAACTGTAGGAAGGAAATGAGATTTGCAGTACAACAGAATGTCATTATCAAATGCATCATATTCAGAAAAGGGTGGTGGTGTCATGGGCATACGCAGAGGGTGACCCATGCAAATTTCATGTGGAGAAAGACCCTTAGGATGCTGTTGTGCTCGCAAAGAAAGTAAGGCTAGTGGTAAGGCCTGCACCCAAGTTAAGCCTGTTTCTGAAGTGACTTTAGCAAGTCTAGTTTTCAAGGTCTGATTCATTCGTTCAATAGTACCTGATGCTTGTGGTCTATACGGACAATGAAATTTCAAAGTGATGCCCAACATTGTACACAATGATTCAACTAACTTAGCAGTAAAATGCGTTCCACAGTCAGAGTTTATTTGACAAGGAACACCAAAACGAGGGATCAATTCATAACACAATTTTGTTTGCAACTGAAATAGCATCATTTTTAGCACATGGGTAGGCTTCTAACCACACCGAAAAAATATCAACAGTCAAAACATTTAAAATGAGTACAAGGTGGGAGTTCAATAAAGTCCCACTGTAAGGCACAAAATGGTACCATTGGTTTTGGCACCAGATGAGCGGGAGCCAGAGTGCCTTTTGAAATAGTATGCTGTAAACAAATGGAGCACGTGCTCAAAAAATGTTGCACAGAAGCAGAAAGTCCTGGGGTGAACCAATCCTTTTGGATTTGTTTGATTAATGTTTGTAACCCTACATGAGCTGGCAAATGATATGCTTTTATAAGAGAATTTAACATAGCTATAGGGCAAATTAATCTGCCATCAGGATGCTGCCAAATTGAATCAGAGCATTTGAAACAACTGTGGGCCAGCCATGTTTTTCTTTCTGATTCCAATGCTTCACTTTGTAAAGTTTTTAAAACAGTAGTGTCAAAAGTAACCGTTTATAAGATAGGCTGCAGAAATTGTCCCTGAACAGTGTGTGAAAGAGCAGCCTGTTTGGCAGCCCAATCAGCCAAATTATTTCCCTTAGCTACTAGGGAGTCGTTAGACTGGTGAGCTGCACACTTGACAACAGCAATTTTAGAAGGTAATAATAAATCCTGTAAGAGGTGATCAATATACAGGTAATTTTTAATCAGTGTCCCAGAGGATGTCAAAAACCCCCTTTCCTTCCACAAGGTACCAAAATCATGAACAACACCATGGGCATAACGTGAATCAGTATAAATAGTAACAGATCTGTCTTTGGCCATTTTACATTCATGCGAAAGTGCCACTAATTCTGCGGCTTGTGCAGAAGTGCCAGGTGGTAATTGTCCAGTTTGTAAAACCTCAGATGGCGAGCAGACTGACCATGCAGCCTGGAGTTCACCAAGATTATTTCGTAAACAGGACCCATCTACAAAAAGAACTAAATCAGGATTAAGCAAAGGAACATCTTACAAATCTAACCTGGGAGAAAGAACAGTGTTAACTACAAGCACACAGTCATGTGGTTCGCCCTCGTCACTAGTTGGAATCAATGAAGCAGGGTTTAGTGGTGTGCAACGTGTAATTTAAACAGTTGGATTACTTCATAAACTTAACTCATATTTAGTGAGGCGAGCATTAGAAAGATACTGTGTTTTTGTTTTTAAGAGTAATGCTTGCACCTCATGAGGTACTGCTAGTATAGTGTCATGTCCTAAAGTCAATGGTGCTGCCATATCGATCAAAACAGCAGCGGCTGCCACCGCTCATAAACAGGGTGGATAGCCAGAAGCAACAGGGTCTAACTGAGTGCTGTAATATGCTATAGGTTGATTACCCCCGTGCGCACTTGCGCTAGCAGGCAGAGGGCAGTTTTGTTTCTTTCACAACAGAAGAAAACAAAGGGTTTAGAGCAATCTGGGAGCCCCAGGGCAAGTGGGTTTATCAGTGCCATTTTAACATCCTGAAAGGCATTTTCATGTTCAGGGGACCAAGGCAAAGGGTCTGTGACCTCCTTTTTTAGAAGCTGTAACAGAGGAGCAGAAATTTCTGAAAAATTGGGCACCCACTGTCTACAATAACGTGCTAGGCCGAGGAACCCCCCGAGTTGTCTTTTGAGTTACAGGATGGGGGGCAGTCTGAATGGAGGTAATTCTACTTGGAAGTATTTGATGTAAACCCATAGAAATGATGTGTCCCAGGTATTGTACCTTTTCGTGACAGAACTGCAGTTTAAATTTATTTACCTTAAAACCTCGTTCAGCTAAAAACTTTAAAACTAGAAGTGAATCCTCTGTACAAGATTTAGTATCTTGTGAAGCTATAAGAATATCGTCTACATATTGGACCAATACTGAACGTGGTGGTAACTGCAAATCCTGCAGTTGTCTGTGCATCTCTCTAGAGAATAGGGTTGGAGATTCTACATATCCTTGGGGTAGTCTGGTCCAAGTATACTGCTGGCCCTTATAAGTGAATGCAAACAAATACTATCTGAATGTACTGGGATAGAGAAGAAAGCTGATGAGATATCTATAACCGTAAAATAACGTGCTGTAGGTGGGATACAGCTTAATATCATAGCTGGGTTTGGTACGATTGGAAAAACAGGGAAGACAGCTTTATTGACTTCTTGCAAGTCTTGCACAAATATGTAAGCTTGTTTACCAGGTTTCTTTACTGGCAGAATTAGAGTATTACATGGTCTTGTTGTAGGTACTATAATTGTACCAAGGGCGAAATGACGGGGGCAATATCAAATGTAGCCTCCACCGTCAAAGGGTACTGTGGCACCCGAGGTAACTTTGCTCCGGGTTTTAAGGTTATTTTTACAGGAGTGACTGAAATCAGAAACCCAACATCATTATCATGAGTGGTTCGTAGATGAGAGGGTAATTTTATGTTTTTTTTTTTTTGATTTCAGTCACTGCATATACATATTGTTTGCAGAGTGACATTTCATCTAAAAAGCCAAAATACTATCTTGTTTTATCTGAAGAAGGTTTGTGTATATATCTTTCAGCTGTGCAGAAGATGATTGCTCCCATCTTACAGAGCAAATCTCTCCCCAATAAATTTAAAGGTGCTGAGGGTCCTACTAAAAATGCATGATTGTCTTGTAAAGGTCTCAAAGTTACTGGGACTGGGATGGTTTCAGAATATTCAATAGGAATACCAGAGACACCTAACCTTCTAGTTGTGTTATTGGAGAGGGGGACATTTATTGCTGCTTCGCCAGCTAACATAGATTTGGTTGCTCCAGTGTCAATTAAAAATGGTTATGGTTTATTTTTGACAAGTAACATAACGTGGTCCATCTTGATCTACGGGGATGAAAGGGCACAACTGCTGTCTTTTTTTCAGGGAACCTTCATTGTGATGACTGCTGATTGGATGGGGTCCAATTAGAATTCCACTGAGGTGACGTATCAGTGGGTGGGGCAGGTTGCTCAGCCAGATACTGACATTCATTTCTCCAATGGCCGCAATTGAAACACTCCATCTGATTGTTATAGCTTTGGGGTGGGGCTGATCGTGTTTTCTGCCAGTTTTGTCTATTTTGGTTTCCTGCCCCTTGGCGCCCACCTCTCCCTCTTCCCCGTCCACACTGCCCATAGGCAGTACATATCTGAATCTGCGCTTTAACCAATTTTTCCTGCAAGTCCTTTTTTTCATGTGCTAAGTGGTCGGAGAGGTATTGCACTTGTGTGACTCACTCATGCAATCCAAGACTAGGCCAGTTTAAACATACTTCCTTTAGCTTATGCTGTACTTGTGGGCGTAACCCATCTGTGAAGGCAGCCGACAATCCACTCTGTGCTGGCCCTTCAGTGGGTTCTGGGTAACCAGAATAAGCCTCAAAGGCTTCAGTGAGATGATTTAAATACTTGTCCACAGGTTCGTCTTCTTTTTGAAGAACTGACTTGATTTTGGACCAGTTGCGTGTGGGTGGGGCTATTACTGTAATAGCATCTACTGTACGCTGTCTGACCACTTCATACCCACTATCTCCTTGTGCAGTATGTTTTGGAATCAGAGTAGGGACATTAGCATGGTCCCAAATTCGTTTCATCAGATCAGCCGGTATGGCGTATTGAAGAACTGCCTTGACTTCTTCTATTGTAGGATTTTGTAAACAAATATGTCCCGCCAGCACATGCTGGAACTTAGCTGGATTAGTACGGATAGGCAGTAGTGATTTGGCAATGGCTTGAAAATCAACCGTCGACCACGCCCTAGGTACTACAACGGTCAGTGATTCCTGTGCAATCCTAGCATGAGCTGGGTTAGGTACCTCCCTCAAAGGTAATTTGCCGTCATCTGACGACTCCGATTCTGAATCTGGATTAAATTTATCTGGCCCAAAATATTCATCCCCACTGTCAATTATAGCGGGGAACTGGCCAAAATGCCTTCGTCTGTGTAAATGTCACTTCCCTTTTCCTTTATAATAGGGTTTAGATTAAGTACATTACAGCTTTTGCTTCTTTATGAATCTTACTACGAGTTCTTGGTGTCTCTTTTTCTATCGCTCATTTAGGGATCAGATTCGCTAGACTGACTGCAGCTTGTTCTCTCTCTCTAATGGTGGAATCTGGCTGCTGTGTTTCGACTCCTTGTTGAGCGAGGGGGGGCTGATACTGTGGGGGTGCAATCGGTTGTGCAGTCGGTGGTGGGGGAAGCCAGGCATTATCGTCATCTGATGATTCAGTTATTTGCAATTTAGCTAATTCCTTTACAAGATAAAGCCCCTTAAAGGGTGGGTTCTTCAAGCATTTACCGTTTACTACATCTAAATTACTAGCAGTGTGTTGTAATTCCCTCAATTGCTCTTTTAATTTTTGCTGATTATCTTTTAGACTACTAATAACCAAATCCTTTTCTCTTTCTTTCGCCTCTGTCATCCAATCATTAAATGCTGCCCAGCACAACCCTGGTATTCTTCTCCCTTTTTCCCTTAACTTTCCTTGGAGATTAAGCAAAATATTTTTATTAAAGCTACCATTTTCTGGAAAGGCGAGTTTACCATCACCCTTAATGAGGGTGACCCACTGACTTATAAACATACAACTGTCCTGGGACATACGACAATATATATAACCAGCTGGTGTACCTCTTTGTGGCTCCTTTATGGTTCCCACACTCGCTCCCATTTTCACACAATAAGTTATACTGTATTTTACAGCCTTCGCTGTGACATTTTGTAAACGTTTTCCCCACTCTCATCTCCTTTCACTCTTATGTTGCCAGTTTTTCATTTTAACCCACTCTCATACTGCACAATCAATAGCAGAAAAGAAATGCATGCCACTTACCTCAAAACAACTGAATGAGATGAATTATTACATTTCTATAAAGTTATCAATACCAAATTTTAAAGTTGGCAAGTACAGGAAATGAAAGAAACACTGCCAGAACAGAAAATTCTGTCATGGGCCCTTTTACTAGCAGTATTTTGTTCAATCCCCAACTGCCGCAGCTGTTGGCATTTCAGATCCGAATCACGGCACCAATTGTTGCATTTAACATTTTACCTTAAATAAAGACAAGACAATTCTTCCTCTCTTTCAGTGGTATTTATTACACACGTGTGGGAGCCTCATGGAAAGTGCCAGGGAGACTCCCCGAACAGAGGAATGCATAAGCTTATATGCTGGTAATACTGCTGACAGTGCAAAAGTATAAACTAGACCAATTAAATTAGTACAAAAGACAATTAACCAATCAGTGGTTTACCCATAGGCTTAAAGCAGTTCACATTACTACGTCTCTAGGCAGAAAAAGAAAATCGGATGGACTTCCATATAAAGCACATTTCCTGCTTTCAAGCAGGCTCTTGTTTTTCAGTACTTTTCCACTATTCACAGTTTACTCAGACTTCGCAGTACAAAGTCCATTTTAATGCATGCAGATTGTCACATACTCAATTTCCTTAAGCACATACTTTGGCTGTTCATATTCTACACCTTCCTTGAGAGATAAATGGGGTGTTATAATGTTCCTGCACATTCCTTGTGTGCTGGTTGTGGAGAATAGCAGCTAGAAAGATATGCATGGTAGAAACAGTGAAAAATGCAGGGCATAGGGGATAGTCATACAAAGAGAAGGGCAGAAACAGGGTTAGCTGTAAAACCAATAATACTTGCATACCTCATTCTGTCCATCTGACAATGAGCCTGGGCCCACCATTTCTCTCACCTGGTGTCACAATAAATGAAAAATTGATGGATAATACTTGGAACACTGAGTCACCATAGGGAGACAGTGGAAAAACAAATGTGAAAAAATGAATGTTGTGAGACTTCTCCAAACCGAAAGGATTATCATCTGGCATTACATTGTTAGCACTCTTAACCAGCAACACAGCACCCTTCAGTGTATTCACACTCCTGATGTCAGACATATAATGGTTAGCAAGTCTGGATTGTCCTTGGGATTGCTTCCTTCAGATCATAACTGCAGTAGTGTTGATGTCTGAGTTCTCTGTAGCTAAGTCCTTGGATATCTAGCTCAGAACCCTTCCCTGTTTGAGTAACAAATGGCCACCCACTTAGACATCAGGCTAGTAATAGTATGAAGCAGACATCTTCCTGTGCCATTGTAGGTCTTTCTTGTTGCAGTTTTCAGCGTATGCCTCATCTACTAGCATTGCTAGTAGTGTCTCCCAGGAGTGCTTCTGCCTGCTTTAGATTTCAAGAACCAGAGAAGTACCCCATTAGGGAGGTTTTCCTTTCCCTTAGCTGTTGATAGATTTATGTTTTGTATTGCTTGTATTTATAAAACATTACTTTTTTCCCCCATTTGCCATATGTCAAGGCCCCAGGGTGGAAGTTACATCCGTGTCAGATTGATTCCTTACAAGGACTACCACAACTGTTGCTTTTCTCTTTAGATCTTGACAGTGTCAGTGTGTGGTGGCCGCAGCTTCCCTCTCAATTCAGTTTGAAGTAGACTACATTCTCTGCAACACTACTTAGGTAAGAAGAGAGTCAAAGCCCTTATCCAATCTGCAGTGGAATCCGCAGGATAGTCACGGCCTCTGACATCCTCCCTAAGAAAAGCAGATTTAACTTGTTGCTTCCTACATGAGTACATGTAATTGTCAGGAGAGCAGAGATGTTCTTTGTGTTTCACTGTTGCAGTTATCACCTCTGGGTTATCCCTACTGTGGTAGCCCTCAGCCGGCCCAAATGGTATACCAGAGTCAATTACATCCTCCCTAAGAAAAACAGATTTAACTTGTTGCTTCCCTACATGAGTACATGTAATTGTCAGGAGAGCAGCGATGTTCTTCATGTTTCACTGTTATCACCTGTGGGTTATCCCTACTGTGGTAGCCCTCGGCTGGCCCAAATGGTATACCAGAGTCAGTTTTTTTGTGTCAGCTGCCATCGTCTGTAGTCTGATGTCAGGTCGTCAGTGCTATAAAGCAAGGTAGCAGACGTCGTTACACTAGTCTTTCTTGCTGTGAAGCCCGTAGTAGAAGCAGTTCGCATGAGTGCTGTTCGGTCTCTACCAAAAGTTGAATTTCAGCTGAAAACGTCTAAAGCTAAGTACTTCATTTGGGATCCTTTTTTCTTGCACTAACAGACGTCCAAAAAAGTTAAAAATTGTCTTGCCAGTGGAAAGCAAATCCCACACCGAGACTTCCATTCTTCCTGCGTCATGTGTTTAGGCCCAGACCACAACATCCCCTGTTGCCGGTTCTGTGCCCTCTTTAATACCAGAGCCATTCACAGTCGAGCTGTTTTTGTAGACAGTTATTTTCATGTTCCTTCTTCACATTCAGATATGGCGTCCATCAGCCAATAATCTGTGGACATTCTGAAAAAACATAGAGGTAAAGATAGAGACAGACCACACAAGGTTAAACCTTCCGACGACACTACCGCTAAGCGGGTTGTCAGTTCTCCGGAATTCAGTGAGACTCTTTCGCAATCCCTGATACCCAATTCGATATCTATGCAGACCTTTTGGCGTCCAGTATGCTGCAGAAATCTTCATCTTCTGAGCCTTTGGCTGTCTCTGCCTCGGTTGGGTCTGGAGCCACGACGTAGGCACCAGCTTCCAAGGAGGCCTTTCGCACTACTGAAGCTAGACAAAAAAAATCTTCGCATTCAACTACCATTTCTCTCAGACTGACGGAGTCTGTCAGGCCTAGATGCCAGGCCACTCCTAGGAAATCTGCTTCTAGCCACCATCTTGCTACTGCTCCACCACCCCAAGCACACATGCTTAAAATGGCGGAGGATCTCATCTCCCTTATCCGGGGTAGTCAGGCCACTACTTCTGAAAGGAAAAGGTATCCTTCCCCAGAAATTGTCACAGAACAGGATTCTGAGGAATCTTGACTATTCAGTTTTTGAAGAGGAACAGCATCCCTTAACTGCTTATTCAGATGCAGAGGAATCCATCCCTTCTGCCTCCCCTCCAGAGGACTCTTTCCTTTGGAGAAACCGTTCACTCCCTCAGAGAACATTTCATGGAACATTTCATTGGGAATCTCAGGACTTCTCACAGTCTAAGAAAAGACTTAGAGAGTTTCTGGGCCTGCCCCAGCACAGATCCCTGGCCATCCCCCCATTTTAGAAGTGGTGGATGATGTTTTCCATGAACCCAGCTTAGCCCCTGACGCCTTCCCTCCTGCTCCCAGTAAACCTGACAGGTACTACAGAGTACCTGATTCTCACAAATACCTGTACAGAAATCCTACTGCAGACCCAGAGGTCATTACACAGGGACCAAAAGGAGCTAGGACTAGTTCTGCCAAGAATCCTCTTCCTTCTGACAAGGACTCCAGAGCTCTGGACAGATCGGGAAAATGTGTACACCTCTGCGACCTTAGCTGTCAGCACTCAATTGTCAGTTCCATATGTTAAAATATCAACAGCACACTTTGGAACAATTAAAACAGAAGATTGCTACATTTTCTGACTGTGCCAATTCAAAAGAGTTAGCAGATTTACTGCACTCTGCTTTTCAAGTGGCCACTCCCTCATTACAGTGTGGATATGACGTCCTAGAAGCCTCTAGCAGGGCAGCAGTGACAGGATCTGTTATTAGGAGACATGCATGGCTGAAGGAACAACTTCTCCCTGATCATGTCAAGTCTAAACTTATTCATGCGCCCCTAGATAAGGAGCACTTGTTGGGGGAAAAGCAGAAGAGGTGCTTAAAAAGATGGAAAATCTATGCAAACAGTAAAAGATTTCTTTCAAGTTCAACCTCCCAGATTCAACAGGAACTTTCTCTCTAAGCACTGGGCCTTCCCTGCACCTGGCAGACAGGGCCAAGGTAAGTCCTGCAGGGACCGACCATCCAGGCCCCTATCCCAGGGCCAACAGAGAAGCAAATAATGGACCACTTCCATCCCTAAGGCAGGGAGTTCTAAGCCAACCTTCTATGGCAAACATTCACAATGACTCCCCCTCCCCCCATCAAAAACTCGGAGGAAGGTTCTCCCCCTCCAAAGACAAAGGACCAATGGGTCTTAAAGATCATTTCTCAGGGATACAAATTTTCTTTCAGCGAACTCCCAATTCCAAGACGGTACCCAGACTTACCTCCAAATCAGTGGGCAGAGGCATTTAAACAAGTCCAAACTCTCATATCCCAGGGGGCAGTAGAACCTGTCCCCCTCAGATCAAACAGGCAAAGGCTTTTATTCCAGACTATTCCTTGTTCCAAGAAAAGTGGGGACTTGGCCCCCATCCTGGATCTATCCATTCTGAACACCTCCCTGGTGGTCCCCAGATTCAAAATGCTAACTTTGCATCAGCTGCTGTCTATGCTAACAAAAAATGCCTGGCTAGTGACCCTAGACCTAAAAGATGCCTACCTCCACATCCCCATCAGGGAATCGTGCAGAAAATTCCTGCACTTCAGAGAAGGCTCACAACACTTTCAGTTCTCTGCGCTGTCCTTTGGCTTATCTCCTGCTCCCAGAGTATTCACCAAAGGCTTGGTCCCGGCCATAGGATTCTGCAGACAGAGAAGTATACAGATTTACCCTTACCTGGACGACTGCCTCACTCAGCCAGGGTGCAGAGAAAAGCTGCTCCAGGACCTTCTCTTTGTCAAATCATTCCTAACTTCCCTAGGGTACACCATCAATGAGAAGAATTCAAAAAACTCCACCAGGAAGATCATTTTCTTGGGAGCTGTGCTAGAAACAGCATCCCATATGGCCTTCCTATCCCCAGAAAAGCAGAGCTTCCTGCCTCTCTACTTTACCCAGCTGGCTTCCAGAAGTCACCTCACTGCAAGGAAGTTCCTGTAAGCCCTGGGATACATGGCATCTTGCATCCTTATCATTCCCATGGCCAGGCTTCATATGAGGAAACTTCAGTGGTATTTAAAGAACCTTTGGTGCCAGCACTCTCAGTCCATAGAGACGGGTCTATATCAGATGACCGAAGTTTTACTACTTCGAATCAGTAAACATCAATCACTACTGATCAAAGTAGTAAAACATTGAATCACCTGTAACATTTTTTTAAACACAAAAAATAAAGCTAAACTGTGTAGCAAGGGGGCAAGCTCCCCTGCACCCCACACCCCCCGCTACTTAAATATACCAACTCTGAGATGGCACTACATTGAAGTAAACGGAAATCTCCCTTTACAGAAATTTCCGTTTACATGTTAGATATTCTAAACGTTCGCTATTGTCATGTCGACAATATCAGGTTTGATATTGTCTGCTTTCGACAATGTAATATAGACCCCCTAGAGACCTCTCTCCCTCTGATCCCATGTATAAGGGCCGAGTTTCTCTGGTGGGCAGAGGCCTGTGCCAGGAACAAGGGTCTTCCCTTAATCCTCTGCCCTTCTGGCCAGACCATCATCACCGACACCTCAAGATATTGCGTGGGGCGCTCACCTGGCAGGCAGGTGCATCCAAAGTCTTTGGGATGCCCAGCATCTTCACTTGCACATCAATCAGAAAGAAATTTTGGCAGTACAAAAGGCTATGACATCCTTCAAACCCCATCTCAGGCCAGGGGTTCTCCTTATAAAAACAGACACCACAGTAATGTGGTACATCAACAAACAGGGGGACCCAATCTTACTCCCTGTGCAGGTTAGCCATGAGCCTGTGGCTTACAGCCACCTCTATGGGTCTACACCTAATTGCCCAATATCTACCAGGGGTCAACAACACCCTGGCAGACCACCTAAGTAGAAACTTACTGGACCCCCACAAATGGCAGCTCCACAGTGAAATCTTTCTGCAAATCACTCAGGAGTGTGGGACTCTGGAAGTGGATCTTTTTGTCTCGCACCTCAACCATCAGCTGCAAAAGTTCTGTACCAGGGAGTAATCCCTCCTAGCGTGGAACATGGATGCCTTGACCGTCCCCTGGAACTCCCTGTTTGTGTATGCGTTCCCTCCCCTGGCCCTTATTCCCAAGGTACTGATCAAAATAAGGGAGGAGAGACCAAAGGCCATCCTCATTGCTCCAGATTAGCCTGGACAGCACTGGTACTCCTTACTGCGCAGTCTGACCTTACAGACCCCCAAGCAGCTTCCCCTGATTCAAGACCTCTTGACCCAGGTGAGGGGGAGAGACCAAAGGCCATCCTCGTTGCTCCAGATTGGCCCAGACAGCATTGGTACTCCTTACTGCGCAGTCTGACCTTACAGACCCCCAAGCAGCTTCCCCTGATCCCAGACCTCTTGACCCAGGTGAGGGGGAAGATACTGCACCCAGACTTACAGATCTCAATCTTTCACCATGGCTTATACTTTAAAAGCTAACAAGGAGTCCCTGTTGAGTAAACAGGTCCTAGGCATCATCACAAAAGTCAGAAGGCCCAGCACCAGAAAATCATACGCAGAGAAATGGAAAAGATTCTGCTCCTGGAACCAGTCCAAAGGGCCAGTACCTCCCATCCTTCCATACCTCTTATCTTGGATTACCTAGCAGAGTTGCTCAATAGTGGCCTCTCTTTCTCCTCTATTAAAATCCGTCTCAGCCATTTCTGCCCATTACAATTCAGACCCACCCCTCTTCTCTCCTTTGATTAAGCAATTCCTCAGAGGGGCTTCTAATATCAGACCTCCCAGAAGGCCTCCCATGCCACCCTGGGACCTGAATTATGTTCTAGAAAAACTGACCTTACCTCCTTTCAAATCCGCTCCTTCTGCAGAATTAAAATATCTCTCCTGGAAGACTGCCTTCCTACTAGCTATCACCTCAGCCAGAAAGGTATCAGAACTACAGGCTCTCATGGCTGTTGAGCTCTTCATCATTTTCCATGCAGACAGTGTCTCCCTGAGGACTAACCCCTCCTTTATGCCTAATGTGGTATCTGATGTGACCCTCAACCAGGCCATACACCTACCCACCTTCTTTCCCAACCCTCAAAACAAGGGAGAAAGGACATGCACAGACAGCTCGGATACTATCTGGACCATACTAAACCGTTCAGAAAAATAGACCAACTACTTGTCAGCTTTGCCCCTGGGGCAGAGGGGAAGCCCATTTCCAAACAAACCATTTCTAAATGGATATTGCACTGTATCCATTTCTGCTACAGACTACATGGGAACCCCCGCAAGTCTAGCCGTACCCATTCCAGTAGGGCAGCCTCCACGCTCTTTTCAGAGGAGTCCCCACCAGGGATATCTTGGAAGCTCCCACCTGACCTCTCTCCATACCTTTACAAAGCATTACCACCTACCTCTTTTTTCTAACTCTAGGGCAGGGTTTGCCTCTGCAGTTCTGCAGGGCCAGCTGACCCATGTCTAGGACTCTAACCCTAACCTCCACCCCCTCTCCTCAGTTTTGGGAATGTTCCCACAAGTGATTGCAACAGTGAAGCATGAAGAACATAGTACAGTTGTGTACACTTACCATAAATGTAGATGTTTGAGTGTATTCACTGTTGCAGTCCTGGATGTTCTTCATGTTTCACTGTTGCAATCATTACATTTGGGTTATGCGCTTGCAGGTAGCCCTCAGTCGGCCTGATTAACAAAGTCTTGGGTCCTGCGTCGGTTGCTGTCCTTTCTTCCATGACGTCAGGTTGTCAGGGGTATAAAACATGCAGCCGACATCATTACATCAGTCTTTCTTGACGTGCGGTGCCCGAAGCAGAAGCAGTTCACAAGTGCCAGTTGGCCGACTCCTGAAATTTTCTTTTTCGAGTTTCAGAACCGAAGTCTTAAACTAAAAGCTAAGTACTTAGTTGGGGAAACTTTTTCTTGCTCCTTACCAATGTCAGTAAAAGTTAATAATTGCATTACTTGTGGAAAGCAAATGCCTCATAAAGATTTTCATTCGTACTGTATTCCATATCTAGGCCCTGACCACGAGGTACCTTGCTGTCGGTTTTGTGCTTTATTTAATCAGCGCACTATCAGTTGTCGGTATGTTTTCGCCTCTAAATATTTCAGTTCTAGGTTTAATTATCCAGAAATGTAGTCGGTTAGCCATCCGACTACCTGGATTCTGAAAAAACGCAAAGATAAAGACAGAGACAGGCCGCCGAGGTCCAAAACTGCGGATGACGCTTTTAAGCCAGTCGCCAGTTCGCCGGTACTCAGTGATGCGCTTTCGCAGCCCCTGATACCCGCTACTTCTGATTCATAGGCCAATACTAAGACCCATTCAGAATCCAGTATGCTGCGAGATGCTTCAACTATGGAACCCGCAGATGTCTCTACCTTGGATGGGTCCGGAGCCGCTGTGCAGGCACTGGCTTCTGAGGGTGTATTCAGGCCTACGGATTTGCATATTAAACCGATGCCTCCTTCTCTTAGGCCTAAATCTCGACCCATGCCTAAAATACTGACGGCCAGGTCACATGCTCAGGCCTGTATGCCTAAAAAAACAAATGATAAGAATGGCTGAAGATCTAATAACTCTAATCAGGGGAGCCAACCCCCACTTTCTAAGAGGCCTAGGACTGAAGTGATTTATGAATCTTCTGACCAGGATTCTGTTTTTTTCTGATTCTTCTGATGATCTGGATTTGCCCTTATCCTACTTATGAGGATTCTGATGCAGAGGACTCCATTCCCTCCGCTTCCCCACCAAAGGATTTTTCTTTTGGGGAAACCTTGCATACTCTAAGGGAGCATTTCCACTGGGAAAGCCAGGATTTTTCTGATTCAAAAAAGAGGCTTAGGGATTTCTTACTCCTACCTCAGCATAGGCCTTTAGCTATTCCTCCTGTACTAGACATCATTGATGCTTTTTCAGAATCTAGTTTGGCCCCTGATTCCTTGCCTCCTGCTCCCAGAAAACCAGACAGATACTACAGGGTTCCTGAGTCACACAAGTTTCTTTTTAAAAATCCTATTGCGGATCCAGAGACTGTTTCACAGGGGCCCAAGGGCATTAAGGCTTCTACTGCTAAAAATCCTACCCCTTCTGATAGAGACTCCAGGGCGCTACATAGATGGGGTAAGAAGGTTTACACTAATGCAACCTTGGCCATTAGGGCTTTAAACTGCCGTTTCATGTTAACGTATTAGCAACATGTTATTGGATTGCTTAAACAGAAAATGATGTTGATTCCTGACTGTGTGGAAAATAAAGAATTACAGTATTTAATGCATTCTGCTGAACAAGTTGGAAAACATACTTTGCAATGTGGTTTTGATTCATTAGAGGCCTCTTGCAGGGCCGCTGTTACTGGGTCTGTGCTCAGAAGGCATGCTTGGCTTAAGGAGCAATCTTTGCCTGATCATGTTAAAGCTAAATTGTTGGATGCTCCCTTAAATCAGGACCGCCTGTTTGGCAACAAGACTGAGGAAGTTCTTAAACAGATGGAAGATAAAGCTAAATCTATGCAAACTGTTAAAGATTTCTTACAAGTTCAGCCTCCTAGATTTAGTAGGCACTGGCTTTCTAAGAATTGGTCCTGTCCAGCCCCTTCCAAGTCTTCTCAAGCCAAACCCAGACACAGCAAAAACCCCAGGTTTCAGTCCCAGGTGACACACAGGACTAAGCAGTGGGGGGCTTCCACTTCCAAATCTGGGAGTAATAAGACACCCCTATGGTAAATTGTCTCCATGACTTCCTTTTAAAATTTCCAAGCACTTATCAGCTGGCTGCCCCTTTGGGGGGAAAATATTGCTCTTCATGCAAAGAACTGGGAACTCATTACCCAGGACAAATGGGTTTTAAATATAGTGTCCCAGGGATACAGATTTCATTTCCACACGTTGCCAACACCAAGCGGTTGGCCAGACCTACCCACAAATCAGTGGGCAGAGGTCTAAAAACAAGTACTTTCTCTCTTAAGCATGGGGGCTATTCAACTGGTACCAGAAGAGGAAAAGGGACAAGGATTCTACTTGAGACTTTTCCTGGTACCCAGAAAAGACAATTCATGGTGTCCTATCCTGGACCTGTCTACTCTAAACACCTTTTTGGAGATTCCAAAATTCAAGATGCTGACTGTTCATCAATTACTTCCTATGCTAGGCAAAGATGTCTGGTTGGCAACACTAGATTTAAAAGAAGCATACCTGCACAGCCCAATCAGGGAATCTTGCAGAAGATACCTACACGCACTATCAGTTTTATGCACTGCCCTTTGGCTTATCTATTGCGCCCAGGGTATTCACAAAGTGCCTAGCTCCAGTTATTGCATTTTGCAGGCAAAGAAATATTCAAATATACACATACCTGGACGATTGTCTAATTCAAGCAGAAAGCCAGGACACACTTTTCAATCATCTGGCCTATGTACAGAGGGTTCTAACTTGTCTGGGATACACACCATAAATGAAAATAAATCACACCTGGTACCCTGTCAACAAATTATATTTCTGGGAGCAAGCTTGAATACAACTTCCTAGATGGCCTACCTCACGCCAGCGAAACAAATTCTTTTGACAACCTACTTCAAACAAGTGGCCACAAAGACCCTGCTATCTGCAAGACAAATAATGCAAGCCTTGGGGTTCATGGCCTCCTGCATTCTTCTAATTCCATATGCAAGACTGCATATGAGAAAACTACAAAGGTATCTAAAAAGCCTATGGTGTCAACATTCTCAGGATCTAGAAGCAATGATTCCTGTCATACCTTGCCTACACATAGAGTTCCTTTGGTTGGCAGAGGCCTGCCACCAAAACAAGGGACTACCTTGCACACCACCCCCTGCCGCTCAAACCCTAACAGACGCATCAGACTATGCATGTGGGGCTTACCTGATAGGGAAGTGCATTCAGAGCAAATGGAACCCAAGTCAAATGCACCTGCATATCAATCAAAAAGAAATGTTAGCTGTACAGAATGCTCTGACAGCCTTCAAGGACCACATTCTTCCAGGACACCTAATGGTAAAGATGGACAACATCACTGTTATGTGGTACATAAACAAGCAGGGGGGTGCACATTTTTATCCCTTCTGCAGACTAGCCATAGCATTGTGGAACACAGCCTTGAGCTACCAAGTGCACCTACAAGCTCAATTCCTGCCTGGAAAGTTAAATACACTGGCAGACGGATTAAGCAGAAACCTCATGGACCTACGAGTGGAAACTGGAACCAAGGATTTTCAACATGTTGACAAGCAAATGGGGGAGCCCACATATAGGCCTGTTTGCCTCTCCCCAGAACTGCCAATTGGACAAATTTTGCACAAGGACTCCCCACAAACAAGCCTGGAAAGTGAATACTCTGTCCTTCAGCTGGAAAAACCTATCAGTCTATGCCTTCTCACCTCTGCCTCTGCTCTGCAAAGTACTACTAAAAATCAAACTGGACAAACCAAGGATGATTTTGATCACTCCAGACTGGCCACACCAACACTGGTACCCCCTCCTGCACAGTGTGTCACGGTTATCCCCATGGCACCTGCCTCAGACTCCTTCCCTGTTGTCTCAACAGGAGAACTAGATTCTGCACCCTCAACTTCTAACACTGAACCTTGCAGCCTGGCTAATTACATAATCTCTCCTTTACCATCCCTCAGTAAACCTGTGATGGATATCATTTTAGAGGCAAGGGGGCCTAGCACTAGAAAATCCTATGCTGAAAAATGGAAAAGATTCTGTGCCTGGAACCAATCTCAAGGGATGAGCACAGCAACACCCAATTTACCTCAGATTTTACAATACTTAATTGAAATGCTTCACAAGGGCCTGTTTTTTTTTCCTCCATTAAAATCCATGCCTCAGCCATTTCAGCTCATTATAACACAGAACCCCCCTCTTCTCTCATCCACTGCTCAAGCAGTTCCTCAGAGGGGCCAACAATTAAAGACCACCCAGGAGAGCTCCACATTCTTTGATTTCCTGTCCTTGCCTATTTAAGTGGTACAGTGTGAAATATTTTCTGCTTAAAAACCTCAGCTTTGGCCGGCTAAGAACTTGCTGTATTCAACTGGACGTATAAGAGAATTTAAGTACCTTTATCTGCACTTTTTTTCAAAAAAATACAGTATTTAAATTGATTTTAACTGTGTTGCAGGAATATTAACTGAACTGGAAGTTTTGACTCTGCTCTTCAGTTAATCTTAGTGGCCTTGAAACTGCCCGCCCCTTTTGTAAATTTGTGTTTGGATACTCCTTCTGGGCCCATTTCATTTGCTCACTCAACTGAGTGCAGTGAGATCATATTCTGATTTCAGGCACTACTACTGTGTACAAAGAGAGCATCTGGGAAACAGAAAAAAAATAATTAAGCTTGTTTCCTGCCTTTCCTGTTAAGTGGTATAGACTATTTGTAGGCTTCTGAGCCCCCAAGCCCTTCTGTGTTGGAGGGAAGCCTTCTAGCTTAGTTTTTTTTTTTCTTATAACTAGCCAGTTTTCTAGTTTCAGCACTCAAATCTGCTTCTTTGATATCAGCACTTGTTCAGAAAAAAAAAAAAAAAAAAATTTCATCTGCTTTTACTGTACTTGTGTTTCCTACCTACTTTATTTTAATTTTGCATCATCTTAAAAGTACTCAATTGTATTTATTACTGGTTGGTGTAACTCATTCTAAGCCTTTTGGTTTAAACACTTGGGCTTCGGACCAGTTGTTTTGCACAGAGAGGGTATGTGGTCTGCACTGTAGTGGCAGAACAGGTAGCTTACATCCTTCTAGGTTGGGAACTTCTGATTGAGGGCTCAGTGTCTGTTATTCTAAAAGTGTATTAATTCTGGTTTAAGCACTTGGGCTTTCAGGCCAGTTATTTTACATTAAGAGGGTTCGTGGTCTGCACTCTTGTGGGAGGAGAGGCTGGATTCTGCCCTTCTGAGCTGGGAATTTCTGGTTAAAGGCTTATAGTGCATGCATATCTGAACTGCTTCTTACTGAAGTTGGTGCACCTTGTTTGCTGTGGCATAGACTGGATTCGGGCCTGCTGGATCTAGCTTTGTTTGTGTAACTTGAGCACTAATCCAGGCATTCTCTAAAGTATTCAATTGTATTTATTACTGCTTGGTAGTAACTTGATTAAAGTGTAGCTATCATTCTAAGTCTTTTGGATTAAGCACTTGGGCTTCAGACCAGTTGTTTTACATTAGGAAGGTTTGTGGCATGCACTGTGGTGGCAGGACAGGTAGCTTTCATCCTTCTAAGTTGGGAACTGCTGATTGAGAGCCCAGTGTCTGTTATTCTTAAAGTGTATTAGTTCTGGTTTAGGCACTTGGGCTTCAGGCCAGTTATTTTACATTAAGAAGGTTTGTGGTCTGCACTCTTGTGGGAGAAGAGGCTGGACTCTGCCCTTCTGAGCTGGGAATTTCTGGTTAAAGGTTTATAGTGCCTGAATATTTGAACTGTATCTTACTGAAATTGGTACACCTTGTTTGCTGTAGCATAAACTAGATCCAGGCCTGCTGAATCTAGCTTTGTTTATATGCTTGTTGTTTGTTTGCTTGTTATTTCCCTGGAACGCTAATTCCACCTAATACGCGGCTTCTCAGCGCTTCTGTGGATCACTAGTGATATCTGCATTGCTTACTGTACTTATTTCCTTGTTTCACTTGAAAGAAAGTTACTGTTTGTCAATTTTGCATTTAAGTTATCTGTAACACATTGCACTTAAGTAGCAATTATATGTCAGCACTAAAAATAAAAGCACTACACCCTCACTCCCCACTGGCCTTTGTTTTCAATTATAAAGGAATTCCCAATATTATTCTAGCATGTCCAAAGGTAAGTTGTCAATCTCCTCTCCGGTCCAGCTGGTGAATCTGGGAATCTTGAGGCAATGTTACAACTGCCTCATGTACACAGACAACCCTCTCCTCCTCCCAACAAATTCCAACACATGTGAGAGATGCAACCATATAGCCAAACTGGAGGCTAAGCTCTCTCAACTCAGTACTGGCATAACCAGTCAGGAGGAGAAGGAAACCACACTCACTACAATTCCAGTCTCACATAGACCTACCACGACAGCAAACCAAACACATAATCACACAAAAACATACTCGGAGGCTCTAAATAAAGATCTGCCTAAGCAGCAGAGACCTCCAAAGCAGACACCCAAGCAACTGCTACCCCAAAACTAAACACGTGCAACACATATCTCACAAAGCCAGTGTGCCGAACAGTCACAGCCCTTAAGACTAAACAACACACCTGATACACTTGTAATAGGTGACTCTATCGTCAGGCACACTGACGTCCCGCTCACCAGGCTGAACAAGGAGAGGGTCACGGTGAGCAGCCTGTCAGGTGCTAGGATCCGCCACATAACACAAGCACTCAGGTCACTCCAAGGCAAGTACAAATATGACTCGGTCATTGTCCATGCTGGTGTGAATGACCTGAGACGTACCTCCCTGGACTACATGAAAAGAGACATAAAGGAGCTCTCTGAGCATGTAGCCCAGGCCAGTATGACCCTGACCTTGAGTAGCATCTTACCCTCACCAAGAATGATGCCACAATATGAAGACAAGATGATCAATTTCAACAATTGGCTTAAGTACTGGTGTCATTCAAAGGGGATCCAATGCCTGTCAGCTTGGGATGATATGCTCGACAAGCCACGATGCTTCGCTAGGGACGGCTTGCACCTGTCACCCCTGGGCTTTCAGATATTGGCAAAGGCTCTTGCTACCCCCATAGTGCCTTTTTTAGGCAAGGCTCAAAAGACAAACCCACCTCCATAGGTATCACTCCCGAGAGCACCCCAGCACTACCAGGTTATACCTCATACCATGCTTTTTGGCCCCAAAACTTGGACCGAACCACAAAAGGAGGGGGAGTATTGATATTCATCAAAGATACCCACACCTCCAGGTTGGTGGCAAAGCACGAAGCATCAGAGACTATCCATGTGCAACTAACAGTGGGTAAAACTGCCTTCCAGTTTATAGCCTGCTACAGACCACCCTCCCAAACCCAGGAACCCCACTCGGCCTTTCTGAGAACACTGGAAAATATGAAGGCCTCTCCAAACACCATTATATTGGGCGACTTCAACTACCCAAACATAGACTGGGAGCATTACTCTAGCTCCAACACCCTAGCCCAAAGGTTCCTAGAATTTATAAACTCAAATGCTATGGAACAACTTGTTACCACTCCCACAAGAGGGGAAAACATACTGGACCTGATCATCACCAACATGGGGACTCTATGCTCCAGACCAGAAGTGTATCCCTCACTGGTAAGATCAGACCATAAACTAATCTCACTGGATATTCACATCCCGACCCCACCCCCTGCCCAGAAAACCACAGTGAAAAACTTCTGTAAAGCAAATTTCACACTCCTCAAAACCGAGGTGGAATCCTTCAAAGCCCCGGGCCTGTGGAAAATACGGCCCAGACCGCAGAATCCTTTATAAACGCATTCTATGAACACCTTCAGGAATGCATGTATCATGCGATCCCAAATAAAACCAAGACCCAATCCTCCAAAGGCAGACGTCCTGTCTGGTGGACCCCAGCCATAAACAAACTATACAATAGAAGGATGAAGCTACTAAATGATAGAGCAAAATCCCAAAAAGGGAAGGCATCACTGATCAGTATTAGCGAAGAACTACGGGCACTCATAAAATTGTCTAAGGCCAGCTTCGAGAGAAAAATTGCACAGGACACTAAGGATAATCACAAGGCTTTCTTCAGTTGTGTTAGGAACCTGGGTGGTAATTCCCAGATATGCTCAGAATTAGTCCAAAATGACAAAAAATACACTGAACCCACAGACATTGCCAACATCCTAGCTGACAGGTTCAGCGCAAACTCCCCCCCCCACCAAAAGGGCAAATATCTATCCCAGCAGAGTGCTGCCCCCCTGACATCTCAGATGCTCAGGTAAGAGCCGCCCTCTCCAAAGCAAAAAACACAGCATCAATGAGACCAGACGGTGTCCCAGGCTGCGTCCTACATGAACTCCAAGAAGAGCTAAACCCAAACATAAAACTACTGTTCAATCTCAGCCTTACTACAGGATATGTGCCCAAAGAGTGGCGTACAGCAACAGTGGTCCCTCTCCATAAAGGTGGTGCCTCAACAGATCCTGGAAACTATCGCCCCATAAGCCTGACTAGCTTGGTCTGCAAAGCTATGGAAAGGATCATCATGGACCTTATAAATAAATATATTGGGGACCTACAGACACTGGATCCTACCCAGTTTGGCTTTGTTAAGGGCAGATCCTGCCTCTTAAACCTGGTTGATTTCTTTGAAACAGTCACCAAGGCCATTGACGAGGGGAAGGTGGTCCACACAGCCTACCTGGACCTCGCAAAAGCCTTCGATACAATACCCCACTCGGGTATTATAGATAAGCTCACCAGCTTAAATATAAACCCCTATGTCACTAGATGGATTGCAAACTGGCTCAAGGACAGAACCCACATGGTTAGAATTGCTGGAGCCATGTCAGACTCCAAACCAGTTACAAGTGGTGTCCCACAAGGCTCAGTCCTGGGACCTTTCTTGTTCGGTATATATTTCTCGGAGGTACAGGCCAACACGGAAGGACTGTGGCTGACCAAGTTCGCAGATGACTGCAAACTGGGCGCCATAATCGACTCTCCAGCCGACACAAGCATCCTCCAAAAGGGCCTCATAGAAACAGACAACTGGTGCCAGAGCCATGGCCTCAAGCTAAATGCCAAAAAGTGTATAGTCATCCCCTTTGGCAAAAGCAAAGTGCCCACAAATTACCACATAGGTGGTAATCCATTAAGTACAGAAGAAGTAATTAGGGACCTGGGGACCCAAGTTGATAGCAATTTCTCATTTGACAACCACGTGGCCAAAGTGGTTAGAAAAACATTTTATATAGCCCACCTAATCATGAAGGGATTCACATCTAGATCAGGGGAGGTCATCGTGCCTCTTTACTCATCCCTCATCAGGCCGATAATTGAGTATAATGCCCCTTTTGGGATGTACCTTACCAGACACCTGCAGCAACTGGAAAGACCCCAAAAGTACCTCACCAAGAGGATCAAATTGCTCAAACAGATGCCATATGCTGCCCGGTTAAAGAAACTCCAGCTCTACTCAGTGGCAATACCGCCTGTTCAGAGGCGATCTGTGCCTGACATATAAAGCCATGTCCAACCCGGAATTAATGGACATGCTGCACCTCAGAAAATCCAAATCCCATCGAGCTACGTGCTCGAGAGACTTGAACCTCAGCACTGAAATAAATAGGACTTGCTGGAGGGACAGATTCATAACCCAGAGGCTCCCTTCACTCTGGAATAAAATCCCAGTTCAGGTTAGGCAGAGTCCCTCATTGACTCTCTTCAAGAGGAATCTTGATGAGTGGATGGGAGATCGTAGGTTTACCCCGGGTATCACTTCTGTGTCACTGTTAGACAGAGGCACAGTATACTAACCTCGAAAAAGGGCATAGCAAAATAAATTTAAAATGGGTGGCGAAAGCCAAACACATTCTGGCTAGGCTTATAAATGCCCTAGGGCAGATAGCCTAGTATGAACCTATGAACCCAGCCCTGGGACCTTAACTTTGTTTTGGAGAAACTCACTCTACCTCCTTTCGAACCAGCTGCTACTGCAGACCTAAAATTTCTTTCTTGGAAAACAGCTTTCCTTTTAGCAATCACTTCATCTAGAAGGGTATCTGAATTACAGGCCCTTATGGCAGTGGAGCCTTTCATCATTTTTCATGCAGACAGGGTGTCCCTCAGAACCAATCCATCCTTCATGCCCAAGGTGGTATCCAGTGTGGCTCTTAATCAGTCCATTCATTTGCCAACCTTCTTTCCCAATCCACAGAACAAAGGGGAATGGATATTGCATTCCTTAGATGTGCACAGACAACTCAGATTCTACTTGGACAGGACTAAACCTCAAAGGAAATCTGAACAACTGCTGGTAGCATTTGCTGGAGGGACAGAGGGAAAGGCTGTTTCAAAGAAAACCATTTCTAAATGGACAGGCCATTGCATTCATTTCTGCAATAAGCACCATTGAAAACCTATTCCCCAGGGGATCAGACCTCACTCCACCAGGGCTCCATCTACCTCTACAGCCTTTCTCAGAGGCGTCCCTACCAGGGACATCCTAGAAGCTGCTACCTGGAGTTCTGTACATACTTTCACCAAGCATTACCATTTGCCAATGTTCTCTAAATCCAGAGCTGGCTTTGCCACTGCAGTGTTGTAGGGCATTATAGCTGGTCCTAATGCTATCTAAATTCCTCCTCCCAACCACAGCTTTGGGAATCTACCCAAATGTAATGACTGCAACAGTGAAACACAAATAACAGTACAGTTGTGTACACTTACCATGAATGCAGATGTTCGAGCGTATTCACTGTTGCAGTCCTGGTTACCTTCCTAACTTCTTTTGGTTATACCTCTACTTTCCTTTACTATGCTTAAAAGACTTTTTGGTGTATTTGCTTTTTTGTTGGAGGTATATCATTGTACTTTTATATTTAATTGCCCCCCATTAGCGGGGGCAAGAAAAACTGATGTAATGGCGTTGGCTGCATATTTTATACCTCTGACGACCTGATGTCATGGAAGAAGGGACAGCAACTGACGCAGGACCCAAGACTTTGTTAATCAGGCCGACTGAGGGCTACCTGCAAGTGGATAACCCAAATGTAATGACTGCAACAGTGAATACACTCAAACATCTACATTTATGGTAAGTGTACACAACTGTACTTTTTCCTCCCTCCATCCCCCATATAGCATCTTCCCCTAGGAGGACATAGGCTTCCCACATTGGCTTTTTGCCACCAGGACCACTTTTCCTTATTTCTTTGTGTTTCGGATGGGTTAGGGCAAGAAAAACTGATATGACGTCAGCTGCCTTGCTTTATAGCACTGATGACCTGACGTCAGACTACAGGCAACGGCAGCCGATGCAAAAAAACATTGACTCTGGTATTCAGGCAGGCTGAGGGCTACCACAGCAGGGATAACCCACAATTGATGACTGCAACACTGAATACACTCTAACATCCATATTTATGGTAAGTGTACACAACTGTACTTTCCTGTGTATTCTGTTGAGTATATTCATCTTTACACGAGACTTCCCTGTACTCCTGAAATGAGTATACCTGTTAGTGTTGTCAAAGTTTTAATTTCAGAAGACTAAAGCTGATATTAGAGTGTTTACAAAAAGTTATGAAAAAATCGGACGTATTTCCATGTATACATAATAATGCAAAAGTAGTGTGTGATACTGTCATGTTGGGGGTGGTTTATTCAAGTAGTGTGTGTTAGTACAAAATGACATTAAATCATGGTGGGAAATGTGAAGACATTCTGAGATAAAAATGCTATTTAGGTAAAAGAGTTATGACTATGACTTATAGTTTCATAATTGCATTGATTTCTGCCACAGACAGTTTTGTAGATTAATATTGTTTAGAAAAATTGTGAAATTGTTATATGCATAATTTACCTAGAATCGTCAATATCACAAAACAGCAGTATGCTGTCCCCTTTTGTCATGCATCATTGGTAAGCTCTTGAACAGGTGACCAATTATGTGACTGATATCTTGGATCTGTCTAGCACACTTAGAGATATAACTCCTCATTTGACCATATCATTAGTATTTTTTTGCAGACAAAATACAGATTTTCTTTTCATAAATATGCAGTATAAAATTTGCATCTACAGACAAATCTTTGATACCAGCACAAATGTATAACCCATTATATACCAGCAAGCTGCAATATTTTGCAATTTTGTAGCTCACACCATTTATCAGACTTTGTTAATATAATGAAGCATGTTTTCAGTAAATGATTTTGGAGAAAAGCTCTTAGGAAGCAAGTGGTTTCCTGTCTTAAAAGATCTCAGGAAGCAAAGGTGTTAGCTTCATGTGGTTCAGGATTAAATGAGTTAGAGAAAACAGAGTAGAACATAGGAAACATGACTCTGGCATCTGATGTCCCTATTCAAAGGGTGCCTGTTACTGTGAAACATTATGCTTTTTCAATTTTGGATCTCTAATGATGCCCCTCTGGAGACCCATCATGTCAGTGGATCACAGCTCATCCTACTGGACTTGCAGGAGTCTGCTTCCACAAGCTCCCAAACATTTGAACATGTGACCAAAGCCTGATTCACAATGTGAGTGGGGAGGTAGGACCTCCCCCATATTGGGAAGAGTGGATGTCATGGACAGTGAGGTGGAAGTCTGCCTCCCTGCCCTAAAGCCAGAACCTCATAGCTCATGTCCCAAATAGAAATATTCAGAAACTGAAGCATTTCACTACCTATTTCTTACCAACAGGCATCCAGGTCTCAAAACATTTGGTGTGTCTTTTTGCTCCTTTCAGTGTGTACTTCAGACTTTCAGCACAATGGATGTCCTTCCATATCACTGTTGCAGTATTCCTTAAGTAAGGGATCTCATGGCAAGGATAGCCCAACATCAGGCCAGTATACAAAAGCCTCTAGATTTTAGAGGCACTGTATATCACATGTACCCTCCTTGCGCAAGGTGTAGGGCATAATGGTGATGTAGAGATGTGCACACCTCAGGACTGTTTTACAATCAGTCCAAATACCCGTCATTGAACATCGATCTGAACATTGTTCCTCTGGGCTTGTTACTGAGATGTTTTCAGATAAGTGCCCTATTGGGGGGTTTTCCTATCTTCTCTTTTATTTTAGTTCATAGGTGTGTACTGGGCTAATGACCCTGAAGCATTTACAAGCCTACCCCATAGAAGTTCCCTGTCATCGTGCCCCTGACGTTATTTCCCAGTGCCTCTATCAAGTAGAGTCACTGGAGTGATTCCTGGGGTGAACTTTCTATTTCCCATCCACTCATAAAGATTTCTCTTGAAGAGGGCCAGTGAGTTGCTCTGCTTGACATGTATTTGAAGTATATTCCAGAGCATGGGCAGTCTCTGGGTTATGAACCTGTCCCTCCAGCATATTCTGTTGATTGTGGTAATGAGGTTGAGGTCTCCAGGGCGTTTGATGTGAAGGGATTGGGATTTCTTTAGATGTAGCATTTCTAACAGAGCTGGGTCAGACATGGCTTTGTAAGTCAAGCAGAGACCGCCTCTTAGTAGATGATATGAGACAGAGAGTAGCTGGAGTTTTTTGAGTCTGTCCGTGTAGGAAATGTGTTTAAGGCCTAGGATCCTCTTTGTGAGATACTTTTGTGGCCTTTCCAGCTGTTGCATGTGTCTATTAAGGTACATGCCAAATGGGGCATTATACTCAATGATTGGCCTAATGAGGTAAGAGTAGAGAGAGAGATGATGACCGCTTTCTTCCTGGATGCAAAACCCTTGGTAATGAGATGTGCCACAGTGACAATGTGGTGGTCGAAGGAGAGGTTGCTGTGAACTTGTGTACCCAGATCTCTTATAACACCTTCAGTGTTCAGTGGGCTCCCATCGATTTGGTAATTACTGTGAACTGAGTTTTTCCCAAAGGGGTTGATGACACATTTTTTGGCATTAAGTTTAAGGCCATGGTTTTGACAGCAGTCATTGGTCTCAGTGAGGCCTTTCTGTAGGATGTCTACATCACTTGGGGAGTTAATAATGGCTCCCAGCTTGCAATTGTCTGCAAACTTGGTCAGCCAGATTCCCTCCATGTTGGCCTGGACTTCTGAGAAGTAGATGCCAAACAGAAGTGGACCCATGACTTATCCTTGTGGGACTCCACTTGTGACTGGTCAGCAGTCTGATTTGGAGTCCGCTACTTTCACATTGTGGGTTCTATCTGTGAGCCAATTTGCAACTCGCCTACTGATATACCAGTTGATGCCTAGTTTGGTGAGTTTATCAATAACTCGTAAGTGGGGAATGGTATCAAAGGCCTTGGCCAGATCGAGGTAGGCTGTATGAACTGCCTTGTCCTCATCCACAGCTCTGGTGACTGACTCAAAGAAGTCAACCAAATTGAGCAGACATGATCTACCTTTCCCAAAACCAAATTGAGTGGGATCTAGAGTTTGGAGATTACCTATATCCTTGGTAATTAGGTCCATGATGATGATGCTCCCCATATTCTTACATATCAGACTCATCAGGTTAATGGGGTAATAATTCCCAGGATCTGTAGTCTCTCCCCCTTTATGGAGACGGATGACACTAGCAGTGTGTCATTCGGTAGGGACAAAGCCTATGGTGAGGCTGTGATTGAACTGGGCACACAGATGTGGTGCCAGTTCACTTTGTAGTTCATGTAGAACACATCCAGGGATATTGTCAGGTTTCATGGAAGCTGTATTCTTGGCCTTGGACAATGCAGCTTTAACCTGTGCTGCAGTAATGCTGGGTGCCTGGCATTCCTCCGATGTTCGTGTTTCACTGTTGCAGTCATTACATTTGGGTAATCTGCTGGCAGGTTGCCCTGATTAACAAAGTCTTGGGTCCTGTGTCGGTTGCTGTCCCTTCTTCCATGACATCAGAGGTATAAAACATGCAGCCGACACCATTACATTAGTCTTTCTTGCGCACGGTGTCCGAAGCAGAAGCAGTTCACAAGTGCCGGTCGGACGACTCTTGAAATTTTCATTTTCGAGTTTCAGAACCGAAGTCTTCAACTTAAAGCTAAGTACCCCGTTGGGGAAACTTTTTCTTGCTCCTTACCGATGTCAGTAAAAGTTAATAATTGTATTACTTGTGGGAAGCAAATACCTCATAAGGGTTTTCATTTGTACTGTATTCCTTGCCTAGGGCCTGACCACAATGTACCTTGCTGTCGGTTTTGTGCTTTATTTAATCAGCGCACTATCTGTTGTCGGTACATTTTTGCTTCAAAATATTTCGGTTCTCAGTTTAATTATCCAGAAATGACATTGGTTAGCCATCCGACTACCGAAATACCGAAAAAACACAAAGAAAAAGACAGAGACAGGCCGTTGAGGTCCAAAACTGTCTATGACGCTTCTCCTAAGCCAGTCGCCAGTTCGCCGGTACTCAGTGAGGCCCTTTCGCAGCCCCTGATACCCACTACTTCTGATTCGCAGGCCTCTACTGAAACCCATTCAGAGTCCAATTTGCCACGAGATGCTTCACATATGGAACCCGCGGATGTCTCTACCTTGGATGGATCCGGAGCCGCTGAGCAGGCACCAGCTTCTGAGGGTGTATTCAGGCTTACAGACTTGCATATTAAACTGACTCCAACTTCAGTGCTAAGGCCTAAATCTCGATCTATATCTAAAAAACCTATGCCCAGGCCACATGTTCAGGCCCCTGTGCCTAAAAAACAAATGATCAAAATGGCTGAAATTTTAATTACACTAATCAGGGGTAGTCAACCCCCCCCCCCCTCCAAGAGGCCTAGGATTGAATTTGACTATGAATCTTCTGAACAGGACTCTGCTTCTTCTGACTCTTTTAATGATCTGGATTTGTCCATACCTATTTATGAGGACTCTGATGCAGAGGATTCCATTCCCTTTGCTTCTTCACCTGAGGATTTCTCTTTTGCAGAAACTTTACATACCTTAAAGGAGCATTTCCTGTGGGAAAGTCAGGATTTCTCTGAATCCAAAAAGAGGCTTGGGGATTTCCTTCTTCTTCCTCAGCATAGGCCTTTGGCTATACCTCCTGTACTAGATATTGTTGATGTGTTTTCGGAATCCAGTATGGCCCCTGATTCCTTGCCTCCAGCCCCTAGCTAACCAGACAGGTACTACAGGGTTCCTGAGTCCCACAAATTCCTTTTCAAAAATCCTGTTGCAGACTCTGAAACCATTTCTCAGGTGCCCAAGGGTGTTAAGGCTTCTACTGCTAAAAATCCTACCCCTTCTGATAGAGACTCCAGGGCACTGGACAGATGGGGTAAAAAGGTTTATACTTGTGCAACCTTAGCAATCAGGGCTTTAAACTGTCAATTCCATATGCTAAAATATCAACAGCATATATGGGACTGCTTAAACAGAAAATTATGTTGATTTCTGACTATGTGGGGAATAAAGATTTGCAGGATTTATTGCATTTAGCTGAACAAGTTGGCAAAAATACTTTGCAATGTGGTTTTGATTCCTTAGAGGCCTCTTGTAGGGCTGCTGTTACTGGGTCTGTGCTTAGAAGGCATGCTTGGCTTAAGGAGCAATCTCTGCCTGATCATGTTAAAGAAAAACTTTTGGATGCCCCTTTACAGCAGGACCGCTTATTTGGCAATAAGGCTGAAGAAGTTCTAAAAAAATATGGAAGATAAAGCTAAATCTATGCAAACTGTCAAAAGATTTCTTACAAGTGCAACCTCCTAGATTTAGTAGACATTGGCCTACTAAGAAATGGTCCTTTCCAGCTCCTTCCAGAGCCATTGCGGCTAAACCCAGACATTCCAAAACCACCAGGTTTCAGTCCCAAGGGACTTTCAGAACTAAGCAATGGGGTGCTTCTACTTCCAAATCTGGAAAGAACAAGATACCTCCCTATGGTAAACAGTCTCAATGACTTCCCTTTGAAATTACCAAGCAATTACCTCTTAGCTGCCCCTTTGGGGAGAAAACTGGCTCTTCATTCAAGAAACTGGCAACTTATAACCCAGGACAAATGGGTTTTAAATATAGTGTCCCAGGGATACAGATTTCATTTCCACATGCTGCCAACTCCAAACAGGTGGCCAAACCTGCCCCCAAATCAGTGGACAAAGGCTCAGAGACAAGTACTTTCCCTCCTAAACATGGGGGCTATTCAACTAGTACCAGAAGAGGAAAAGGGATAAGGTTTCTATTCCAGACTTTTCCTGGTACCCAGAAAAGACAAATCATGGCATCCAATTCTGGACCTGTCTACTCTAAACACCTTTCTGAACATTCCAAAATTCAAGATGCTGACTCTTCACCAGTTACTTCCTATGCTAGGCAAGGATGCCTGGTTGACAACTCTTGACTTAAAAGAGGCTTACCTCTATATCCCAATCAGGGAATCTTGCAGAAGATTCCTACGTTTCAAAGCAGGCTGCATGCATTATCAGTTCTCTGCACTGCCCTTTGGCTTGTCTACTGCACCCAGGGTATTCACAAAGTGCCTGGCTCCAGTAATTGCATTTTTCAGGCAAAGAAATATTCAAATATATCCATACCTGGACGATTGTCTAATTCAGGCAGAAAACCAGGCCATGGTTCTAAAACATCTGGTGTTTTTGTAAAAGGACTTCTAACCTGTCTAGGGTACACCATAAACAAAAAGAAATCTCAACTGGTACCCTCTCAAAAAATTACATTCCAGGGTACAAGCTTGAATACAACTGCCCAGATGGCTTTCCTTATGCCAGAAAAGCAAATTCATTTGGTGACTTACTTCAAACAGGCGGCCGCAAAAACCCTGCTATCTGCAAGGCAAATACTGCAAGCCTTGGGGTTCATGGCCTCATGCATTCTTCTAATTCCATATGCAAGACTGCATATGAGGAAACTTCAGTGGTACTTAAAAGGTTTATGGAGTCAACATTGTCGCAGCCTGGAAACAATGATTCCTATCATACCTTACCTGCGCCTAGGGTTCCTATGGTGGGCAGACGCCTGCCACCAAAACAAGGGACTTTGTCAGAAAAATATGTATTAATGTATGTATTAGTTATATGCTTAGTGCATTTAAAGCTTGAAAAAGGGTTAACACATTTATTCTATTTCACACTGCATAAATCTGTACGAATTGCAGAAAGCTTTCTAACCTGGAATTGTCATGAAATATGCGCAGCTATTGCTAATGCTTTGGAAACTTACAGGGAAGCAGATAATTTCTGCTTGTGTCAGGAAAATAATGAATAGAACAATACCACTTGTATTAACATTATGAGACTTAGACAAGGAGTTCCGCTTGTGCTGTGAGAAAATACACAGCTGCAGAAGCTATAGATAATCAGAACAAAGACTGCTTGAAAATATGAACTGCAATCAGCATTTGCTTGTGCCTAAGTTAGAGAAGTACCTTGAAATGTAACACATGTATTAGAACTATACAATAGAAGCTTGTAACGGGCTAGGGCCCACCAAGGCCAGGTTGTTTTTCTCAAAATGTTTTTCATAAATCCAATCATGTCGGCAGAAAATCTGAGTAACATCTGCTGTAGAACAATACTGAAAGTTGTGTTTGATTACGTCAGTCATAGAAGGCAATGTCTTGTAGAACAGTATAAGAATAGCATACTTCCTGTTAGTAGTTAGGCAAAATCCTGTATTTGCATGTTTTTGTCTCCTTGCAGCAAGTTATTAAATGTGCCTTAACTGAACCTTACGTGTATTGGTCTTTGAAGTTTTTTCCTTTGACAGATTGGTCCTTCGGACTGGAAACCCTCACTTCACCTCGGATCAGACAGGCCAGGTGACTTGAAACTGTACGGGGAAGAAACCACATCGGTTCTTCTTATTTGAAAAGCCCTCCGACTGAATTGTCGTACAAAAGAGGCCAGCCACTTTCTGATCTGCGACTGAGGATGGGTTTTCACAAACCAGGTGATCAATCATGAAGGCTCAGGTAAGGTGAATGTACCTTTTTTTTTCCTGTTTTAGATCAGGGACTAGATTTGTATTGTTTTTGTCAGGACTATATTTTTATAAGTCAGGGACAAAAAAGATTACGGTCTTGTCATAGATCAGGGAAACCGAGCAGGTAATCAGTCATTCCGAAGAGACTATAACAAAATCCGTGGTACCACGTCAAAAATAAGGAGTTACGTAACGATTAAAAGGGTAGAACAAAATGGGTAATAATTGCACAAAAAGACCCCAAAATCCGCTGTTAACCGAAGACGCAAAATACATGCAGTCACAGCATGCTGATAATATTAAATACTATTCAAAATGGGTTAATAAGTATGAATTTGACGGTAAATTAGAAAAATCCTCGCTTATCAAACTTGTCAAACAGCTTAAAACTGATTCCAAAGGTCAAGTAAAAAAGCAGCGCCAATTAGGAATTCCTCAGGCACACAGGTGGATTGAGGAAGTAAACCGAAGGGAACAAAAGAATAATAATTAAAAATAAATGTTTTTAGATAAGGACAATAACTTAGTAATAGCATTGGCCCCTCCGCCTCCCTTACCAGAATATGAAGCGAGTGAACAAGTTAGTCCACCCCCACGATATCCTGCTGTCACTGTAAATAGAGACACTACAAAAGCAAAACCGTTTATTAGAGATCCTATCGAGACCAGGTCTCGAACACGGGCAGGTAACTCAAAAGGGGACATTGAATTATATCAAATGGGTAGAAATTCACGATCTATGAGTGAAGAAGAAATATGTCCACGCATAGAAGTGCCTAATCCTCAGGCAGGGCAAGAAGGTCAGGATACAACTATTCTAGTGTATAGATCGTGTACTCCGGAAGACATCCGGAAAGCCACTGAGGGAATTCCCCATCCAAAAGTTAATTTTAGAAAGTTCTTAGTAGATTTACAAGGAAATGAGGCTGTTATAATTTAAACGGAGAAGAGGTAGAAAAAGTAGTCAGACAAATTGTGGGACCAGATTGGCACATGATTAGTGGCAACTGGAATCCCTGTGATGCTGCGCTTAGACCCCTCCCACATAGCAGCACAGAGTTAGACAACAGAGTAAAAGGTCTTACAGACCGCATCTCTGAGAAATGGAAGCCTAGGGCAGACTGAACTTGCATTAATCAATGCATCCAACAAGAAGGTGAAACTATTGACAGATATTATGCCAGACTGTTAGAATGTTTTAATAACCATTGTGAAATGCAGGTTCCTGAAGATCAGACACACGATTCCCCATATGAGCAGCAGCATTTTTGAAAGGCAGCATTGCACCCATAAGCAGTTTTATTACAAAGCACATGGTAGATCATCGTACAAGCAGGTTACAGTCATTACTTGAATATGCTAGGCATGCCGAAAGGCATTTTAATAGCAAAAAGAAAAAGAAAGCCCAAGTATTTTCTGTAGAAGATGGAGCAGAAGGTTATTTAGTACAGTCTGGGAAAAAGGGCAAGAGAAATGCCCAGGGAAGCAAGCAATCTGATCAGCGATCAGAGGACTTTGAAGGGTGAAAGAAAAGGGGTGAATGTTTTAAATGCGGTAAAAAGGGACACTTGGCAAGGGATTGCAAGAAAAACAAGAAGGCAACCACGGAAGACAAGGAGGGTGAGGACTGACTATATGATAGGAATCACTAGAAGGAGATAGCAGAGAAATGACAAATGAAAATGTGATAGAGGGAGTAGAGGATGTGACAGAAGAAATAGAGGAAGTGCAGGAAGTTACGGAAAGTGAAGAAAATGAAATATTGGATTTAGCTTTATTGAGCTTAAAGCTCTATTTAGCAGACATGAAACCAGAAGTTACACTCCTGGTAGAAGGGAGGGAAGTCAAATTCTTGTGTGACTCAGGGGCATCACGGACCCTGATACATCCCTCCAAACTGCCAGAGAATTCAGAATCACTTGATTACATATTAGTGAAAGCAGCTAATGGACAGCTGTATCGAGAGCCCCTCTCCCATAATATTGCAATAACTGATCCTGTTTCAGGATTGACCCAGAAAAGCAAAATTGTTGTTTCTGCAAAGTGCCCAGTGAATCTCTTGGGCAGAGACCTTATGCAGCTATTTGGTATAGCAGTAGTTCCGACTATGCAGGGTATGGAAGCACAGCGACAAATTGATACCTTTGCAGTGCAATCGGAGGGTGAAATGTTTTATTGGTACAGCCAGGACTTGGTTACAACTGGTCCAGGGGCAGTGACTGAAGAGTTGATGAATGTAGCCATCAGCAAGTTCCCCTCCCTTGACATTGATAAACAACATTTGTTGCACTGTACTCTGTATTATTGTAACACACCAGGACTTGATAAGGAATATGAGCAAGAATTGTTTAGAAATCTTGCAAACAGATTGATATTACGTAATCTGTACTGGGACATGGAAGGGAACAGTGTAGCCAGCTGTTCATTGCCCCAGGAGTTCTTTGCACTCTATAAATCTAATTGATAACCACATGTTAGCTTAACTAAGGACAAGAATGTAAAATGGGTAGACTTAGGAGAAAAAGTCACGAGATGGGAAAAGCAGACAGAGTTAGAACTGTCAGAACAAGGAATACAAAGGCAGAAGTTGAATTGGATAACTCAGACCCACCCAGCTGTACACTTGCAGTCTAGCAAGGACAGCTGATTAGCACTCCTATTAAAGGAGGAAGAGAATGCCTTACAGAATATACCAGAAACTCTTTGGTCAACAGGAAAGTCAGATGTAGGACTTATTCGTACAGTGGGACCAGTTACTATCATGCTAAAGTCAGCATTTAGACCACAGAAAAGACAGTATCCCTTAAGAAAAGATGCAGAGGTAGGAATCAAACCTATTATAGTAGCTTTACTTAAGGAAGGGGTGCTGGTGGAATCTCCTGATTCACCATGTAACACACCCTTATTTCCTGTTAAAAAGGCAAATGGAGAGTGGTGTATGGTCCAAGATTTACAAGCTGTAAATGACACAGTAATACCAAGGGCACCTACGGTGCCAGACCCACACACCCTGTTGAATGATTTAAAACCTCAACAGAAATATTTTTCTGTGGAAGATATCAGCAATGCGTTCTTTTCGATACCGATACACCCTGACAGCCAATATTGGTTTGCATTCACATTTCAGGGGAAAAGGTATACATATATGCAACTACTGCAGGGATATTGTGAAAGTCCGACAATATTCTCACAAGAAATGGCAAGCAACTTGGCGGGATTTACCCCACCAAGAGGTAGTCAGATTTTACTTTATGTTGATGATATCCTGCTGACGGCCCCCACCCACCAAGATTGTAAAGAAGATACCATAGCGCTATTACAATTTTTAGCCACTGAAGGACATAAAGTAAACAAAAATAAACTACAGCTTTGGAGAAAACAAGTTAAATACTTAGGATATGGAATATCCAAAGAGGGTAGGACATTAGACGAGGACAGAAAAGTAGTGATTTTACAAGCACCAAAACCCACTACCAAGAAGGAAATGATGTCCTTCCTGGGTACGACTAATTTTTGCCGGAGCTGGATTCCAAACTACGCCTTGGAATCTGCACTGCTGACTAACCGGATATATAAAAAGCCTATGGCAGCACAGGATTTGTTACAATGGACACCAGAAGCAGAATCTGCTTTCTGCAAACTGAAACAGCTAATAGCGTCCTCATTAGTTTTGGGATTACCAAACTATCATAAACGTTTTTTTCCAAACTGTAGATTGTAAGCAAGGTTATATGACATCAGTGTTAACACAGTAGCATGGGGACAAGCAATGCCCTATTGCTTATTACTCATCACAACTAGACCCAGTGGCACGGTCTTTACCCCACTGTGTACAAGCAGTAGTTGCAGCTGCAATGGCAGTGCAGACTTCGGCCTCAGTAGTTTTGTTCCCCCCTCTCACATTGAGAGTGCCTCATGCAGTTGCGATTATTTTACTGCAAGAGAAGGTAGCATACCTTTCCCCTGCTAGACCTCTTTCCTGTATGACTATATTGTTGAGCCAACCTCATATGACAATTAAACGATGCACGACTTTCAACCCTTCTACCTTGCTCCCAACCCCTGCAGATGGCACACCGCACAGCTGCCTGCAGGCAATTGAGCAAAAGACACTGCCTAGAAAAGATCTTATGGATGTTCCCTTGGATGATGCCGAGGTGACATACTACGTGGATGGCTCATGCAAAAGGGGTCCTGCAGGACAGAACCTAGTAAGATATGCAGTAGTCTCTGATACTGAGATTATAGAAGCAAAACCTTTACCACACAATTTATCTGCACAGGCAGCAGAATTGATTGCCTTGACACGGGCATGTACCTTAGCAAAGGGTAAATGTGTAAACATTTTTACTGACAAGCCAGTATGCTTTTTCTACTGTACATGTTTTTGCGCAACAGTAGAAACATCGAGGAATGATAACATCTACTGGCAAACCAATCAATCATGCACAGTTTATTTTAGATCTTTTAGAATCTATTCAGTTACCTCAGAAAGTAGCTATTTGTAAATGCACAGCTCATACCAAGCAACAGGATAGGATTTCAAAAGGTAATGGGAGAGCTGATACAGCTGCAAAACAGGTAGCTTCAGAAGTATTTCTTTTGAATGAGGAATTACAACCCTCTGAGATTTTAGACTTAGAAATGTTAAAGACAATGCAGACACTTACTATGCAAGTTGAAAAACAAAGATGGGTAAAATGAGGAGCAATTCTCGAAAAGGGGCTGTACATCTCTAAAGAGGGGAAACCGATATTACCATCTAATTTATTTAGATATGCAGCTTTGTTGAGCCATGGGCAATGCCATGTCTCAACAGGGGGGATGGTACAGCTGGTGAACTGAGTGTTCACGACATATGGATTCTTAAATTACTCAAAAAAATTTTGTTCGATGTGCCACATTTGTAATAAACATCATGCACAAGGGGCGTTAAAGCCCAAGCAAGGGAGTTTCCCCTACACCACCGTATCCGTTTCATACTATCTGTATGGATTTCATAGAATTGAACAAATGTGAAAATAAGAAGTATTGTCTTGTCATTGTAGATATGTTTTCCAGATGGGTGGAAGCCTTTCCGACTAAAAATCCAGATGCGGCTACCGTAGCGAAAATTCTCGTTAAAGAAATCATCCCTAGATTTGGCATTCTGGAAAGGATCTACAGTGACAACGGCACACACTTCGTAAACCAAACCATACAACAGTTAAGTAAACATTTTGGTATTTCTTTAAAAAAATCATTGTGCGTATCACCCGCAATCTGCAGGGCTAGTAGAGAGGCATAATGGGATTTTAAAGAGTAAGCTAAGGAAGTTAATAGCATAATCACAGAGAAATTGGGTGTACTGTCTGTCCCTGGCACTGTTGAGCATGAGAACTGTTCTGAATGCAAAAGGATTGACTCCTTTTGAAAAACTATTTGGAAGGGCTTATTATATACCTCAACGGAAACCTCTCATGCCCGCAGACCAGGAAGCCGACTGTACACTAGCAGAGTACATGAGAAATTTGTTAAATTCTAAACATCTGTTGCAGTCAAATTCTGTTTCAGATAAAGAACAAACCAGACCATCAGAAGTGGCAGTGGCCCCAGGTACCTGGATCTGGGTGAAGACAATAAAGAAAAAGAATTGGACGTCACCAAAGTGGGAGGGTCCATATCAAGTGCTTCTGTCAACACCCACTGCAGTCAAGATCGCAGAGCTTGCCTTGTGGATCCACCTGATGCACTGCAAACTAGTTAAGAACTTTGAACTGGACAAAAATCTTGTCACGTGTCAAGAGCAAAAATGATAGAATCCAGAACAAACAGGAATGCAGAACAACCATTTCCTCAGAAGTATTGCATAATCATCCTGTTAACTGTACTAGTGACAATAATCTTTTTGCTGTGGCCTTTCCTTTTCCCAGCCACACAAACTGAACTGAATAAACGTGAAGCGTTACTCATAGACTGGCATCCAAACTTCAACACTTACCAGGCAATTAAATATGTGTATGCTGAGACTTTCAATGTTTCGAATTGCTGGATTTGCACAGCTTTGCCGACAGCATACGGGGGGGTTATTAATGACTACAGTCCCCATAGGGGTCAATGAGACCTGGGAAAACTTGATTTATGATACCTCAACCATTACATCACAAGATAAAATAGCATTGCACTTGTCTGTTCCACAGAAGGGAACTGTGTGTTTTTATAAAAATGATACCGTTCAGGTCGGTTGGAGCAATTGCAATGTGACTGTTCCTTATAAATGTTACACTAAAGCTAACAATGCAGGTTCTTATTGTAATACAAACTATGATTCATTTCTTGAATTGATGCACAAAACAATCAATGAAGTAAAACATAATTCTGTTCTTTATAAACAACTGTCTATAATTGATAGAAAAATGTTTCATGCAGGGCGAGTGTATATTCATAGCAAAGTTACTACTAAAGTAGAGGACTGTTATTTTGTGTGTGGCAGAAAGGCATACAAATGGTTACCTGAGAACTGGTCCGGCAGTTGTTTTTTGGGCTACCTGGTTCCGGCCATATGACACACTGCAGTTTTGCCTCGAGGAAAAATTCTGAATGTCCGAGAAGTCATCAAGAAACCTGTAAATCCAGTGGGGCAAATCGATGTGCGTTGGAAAAAACATCATTCTATAGGCAATGGACTGACACACATGGACTTGAATGATAGCCTAGTATGAATCTATGAACTATCTGCCCTAGGGCATTTATAAGCCTAGCCAGAGTGTGTTTGGCTTTCGCCACCCATTTTAAATTAATTTTGCTATGCCCTTTTTCGAGGTTAGTATACTGTGCCTCTGTCTAACAGTGACACAGAAGTGATACCCAGGGTAAACCTACGATCTCCCATCCACTCATTAGGATTCCTCTTGAAGAGAGTCAATGAGGGACTCTGCCTAACCTGGACTGGGATTTTATTCCAGAGTGAAGGGAGCCTCTGGGTTATGAATCTGTCCCTCCAGCATGTCCTATCTATTTCAGTGCTGAGGTTCAAGTCTCTCGAGTGCGTAGCTCGATGGGATTTGGATTTTCTGAGGTGCAGCATGTCCATTAATTCCGGGTTGGACATGGCTTTATACAGCAGGCACAGATCGCCTCTGAGCAGGCGGTATGCCACTGAGTAGAGCTGGAGTTTCTTTAACCGGGCAGCATATGGCATCTGTTTAAGCCCTTTGATCCTCTTGGTGAGGTACTTTTGGGGTCTTTCCAGTTGCTGTAGGTGTCTGTAAGGTACATCCCAAAAGGGGCATTGTACTCAAGTATGGGCCTGATGAGGTATGAGTAAAGAGGCACGATGACCTCCCCTGATCTAGATGTGAATCCCTTCGTGATTACGTGGGCTATATAAAATGTTTTTCTAACCACTTTGGCCATGTGGTTGTCAAATGAGAGATTGCTATCAACTTGGGTCCCCAGGTCCCTAATTACTTCTTCTGTACTTAATGGATTACCACCTATGTGGTAATTTGTGGGCACTTTGTTTTTGCCAAAGGGGATGACTGTACACTTTTTGGCATTTAGCTTGAGGCCATGGCTCTGGCACCAGTTGTCTGTTTCTATGAGGCCCTTTTGGGGTTATATCGTGGGCAGGCATATTACCAGCATATGGAGCAGTGAAATCGATCTGGGAGCTGAGAAAACAGTCTAAACTTTTCGAAGTGATGAGCAATGCAACTTTTTCCGCTCTCAAATTGGTGACTGATGAACTGAATGCCATGAGAACTGTAGTGCTTCAAAACCTCATGGCTCTTGACTTCACCCTAGCGGTGAGAGGTGGTACTTGCGCTTTAATCCAGGAAGAGTGCTGTTCCTGACCATAAACAACAAGATAGACAATCATCTTGAGGTAATTCAGCAAGTGTCAGCCATGACCAAACCAGGCCCAAACCCACTGACGGACTTTTTCCAGAAATGGTTTGGGGGGGTGGGGTACCATCCTAATGAACATCCTGATTGCCATTTGTGTAGGAATGCTCCTACTGGGAGTATGTGTTTGCTGTGGCATCCCCTGCATGAAAAGACTGATTAAAGACTTTATAGACATGTCAGTTTCTGAAACCTTATATCAAAGTACTGAGTTTGAAGAGCTGTTAAAAGATTGAAAATGCTTTCATAAGTTTAAATTGAATGACTCTCTTAACTGCAAATCCTAAGTGGGAAGAGGTTAGGAGACAAAAAACTGTTTATGCTTATTTTGAAAGTAGAATAAAAGTATTAAAAGGGGGGAAAATGTCAGAAAAATATGTATTAGTGTATGTATTAGTTATATGCTTAGTGCATTTAAAGCTTGAAAAAGGGTTAACACATTTATTCTATTTCACACTGCATAAATCTGTACGAATTGCAGAAAGCTTTCTAACCTTGAATTGTCATGAAATATGCGCAGCTATTGCTTATGCTTTGGAAACTTACAGGGAAGCAGATAATTTCTGCTTGTGTCAGGAAAATAATGAATAGAACAATACCACTTGTATTAACGTTATGAGACTTAGACATGGAGTTCCGCTTGTGCTGTGAAAAAATACACAGCTGCAGAAGCTATAGATAATCAGAACAAAGACTGCTTGAAAATATGAACTGCAATCAGCATTTGCTTGTGCCTAAGTTAGAGAAGTACCTTGAAATGTAACACATGTATTAGAACTATACAATAGAAGCTTGTAACGGACTAGGGCCCACCAAGGCCAGGTTGTTTTTCTCAAAATGTTTTTCATAAATCCAATCATGTCAGCAGAAAATCTGAGTAACATCTGCTGTAGAACAATACTGAAAGTTGTGTTTGATTACGTCAGCCATAGAAGGCAATGTCTTGTAGAACAGTATAAGAATAGCATACTTCCAGTTAGTAGTTAGGCAAAATCCTGTATTTGCATGTTTTTGTCTCCTTGCAGCAAGTTATTAAATGTGCCTTAACTGAACCTTATGTGTATTGGTCTTTGAAGTTTTTTCCTTTGACAGACTGCCATTTACACCACCCCCTGCCGCCCAAACCCTAACTACAGATGCATTAGACTATGCATGGGGTCTCATCTGGCAGAGAAGTGCATTCAGGGCAAATGGAGTCCAAATCAAATGCACCTTCATATCAATCAAAAAGAAATGCTAGTTGTACAGAATGCACTGACAGCCTTCAAGGACTACCTTCATCCAGGACAATTACTGATAAAGACGGACAACACCACAGTTATGTGGTACATAAACAAGCAGGGGGGTACACATTCCTACCCCCTCTGCAGACTAGACATGGCATTCCGGAACACGGCCTTGAGCTACCAAGTACAACTACAAGCTCAATTCCTGCCAGGAAAGCAGAATGTTCTGGCAGACAAACTAAGCAGAAATCCAATGGACTCTAATGAATGGAAACTGGAACCACAGATTTTCAACATGTTGATACGCAAATGGGGGAGCCCAGACATAGATCTTTTTGCCTCACCCCGGAACTACCAGTTGGACAAAGTTTGCACAAGAACTCATCACAAAAAAAGCCTGGAAAGTGGATGCTCTCATCCTTCAGCTGGAAAAACCTATCAGTCTATGCCTTCCCCTCTGCCTTTTCTCTCCAAAGTTCTACTAAAAGTCAAACAGGACAAACCAAAAATGATTTTGATTGCTCCAGACTGGCCTCGCAAACACTGGTACCCACTCCTGCGCAGTGTGTCACACATTTCTCCGTGGCACCTGCCTTACTGTCTCAGCAGGAGAACCAAATTTTGCACCCACAGCTCCAAACATTGAATCTTGCAGCTTGGCTAATGACTTAAATTCACCTTTAGCATTCCTCAACAAATTTTTTTATTTTATTTTTATTTTACATTTGTTAACCAGGCTAGTCTGGCTGGATACATGTCCATTTTCAGCAGAGGCCCGAGGAGAAAAGCTCCATTAACACTAAAAACTAACAGTGATAAAAACTATCAAAAATTTAGACAAACTAAAAAATTTAAACACTCAGACATAAAAGCAAACAGCAGAAAAACCAAATGTGAATAATAAGTAAGGAGATTAGGAACAGTTATTATGTAGTTTAGAAGAATTCAGAGGTAGTAGGAAAAGAGATAACAGTGGGGAAGGTAGTATTCCAATGAATTAGTTGCTAGGGAGAGACTGTCAGGGAAAGAAGAGGACTGAGAAAATAGTTGTAACATAAGGAGAGTCAGTAACAAATTCACTAGTTACAAGTTAGAATAGTACAAGTTAATCCAGGGTACTAGTATTAGGAAAGAGAATAGCATTGAAATTGAACTGAAAGTATGAATTTGGGAAAATATGACAAGATGTAGTGATACAGCATAAAGAAGGAAGAAGTAGGAAGAGAAAAAGAGAAGAAGGAAGAGTCAATAAGCAGGTAGGTGAAAAGAGGGATAAGTCAGGAGTAAAGGATAATAATTAAGAGTGAGGAGGAGGGGACTGAAAAAGAGGTGCATTGTATGTTGAGCTCAGTCAGGATTAGCACATGGGCATAGCCAGTGAGTTTGAAGATGGTGTTTTATTTGTTTTTTGAAAAGGTTGGATGAGCTTAGGGTGGTCAGTTCTACGGGTAGTTTATTCCAATATGATCCAACAGTATTTGCAAATAAGGAGTCACCTGCTTTATTGTGGGATTTAAGAGTAGATACTAGAAGCTTGTTGGCTGAGCGAAGTGAGGTAAGGTTTTTATATGGGGTGATTAGGTTATTAAGTATGGGTGTATTGGAGGGGTGGTACAGAATGTTAAAAGTGATGACCAATTGACTCAGGCGTATTAGGTTCTGAAGTTCTAGCCAGTGAAGTTTTTTTAGATTGAGACAATGATGAGTACGGAAAGGGGATCCTGTGGCAAACCTGGCAATACTATGGTAGGCTATGTTAAGTTTATAAAGGTTGGCTTTAGAAATGTTGATAAAGGATGGAGAGGCATACAGTAATGTGGAGATAAGGTGAGTTTGGGCAAGAGACACTCAGGTGGTAGCACTAAGAAAGGGCTTTAGTCTGTAGAGGGCACCTATTTTCTTGTTTACGGTCTTGATGGTTATATCAATATGGTTATCAAAGCTTAGCTGATTGTCAATAGTAACGCCTAGTAGTTTGGTGGAATAGTCAGGTATAATTATAGTGCCATTACAGGACACCAGGAGAATGAGATTGGGGTGGATTTGAGGGTTGGGGTGAAGAGTAATAATTTAGTTTTTAGGGATTGAGGAGGAGACAGATCTGTTGGAACCATTTTTCTGCTGTTGTAAAGACCTTTTGGGTGGAGGAGTGGAGTTCTTCTGGAGATGGAGCAGAGCAGATGAGAGTAGAATCATCAGCATACTGTATGCAAGTGGATGTTGGGAGAGAAGTGGGAAGGTTATTTATGAATATTGAGAACAGGAGGGGACCTAAGATGGAGCCTTGTGGCACTCCGATAGTAACTGGGACTTGAGAGGATAGATGGTTGTCCCAGAGGACTGCTTGTTTTCTATTTGTCAAGTAAGATTCAAACCACTGTAGTGTTAGTGAATCAAGTGAGAGGGATTTTAAAGTATCTAGGAGAAGTTGATGGTTGACCATATCGAAGGCTTTAGAGAGGTCCAGGAATAGTGCAGAGGAGAAAAGGTTTTTATTGCGATTTTTATTGATCACGTCAGTGAAGGAGAGGAGGGCAGTGGTAGTACTGTGGTGGGGCCTAAAACCATGATGAGAGTTTGCAAGTAAGTTATTTTGCAAGAGATGATGTAAGAGTTGATGGTGTATGCAGCGTTCCATGATTTTAGATAGTGGAGAAAGAAGGGCTATAGGCCTGAAATTAGAAAGTTCGTTGGAGTTTCCTCCTTTATGGAGGGGAATGATATGGGAGATTTTCCAACAGGATGGGATAGTGGATTCGGTTATGGTTCTGTTAATTAAGATGGAAACTGGGTAAGCTAGTTCAGTTGCTGCTAGTTGAAGATATTCAGCTGGTAGATTATCAGCAGAAGGGGTACAAGGTTTAAGTTTTGAGAGTAACTTCTGTATATAGGTTGTGGATACTGTATTAAGTGTACGAGTAGGGGTGCTGTTTTGAGGAGAGGAGGTTGTTTGAAGGGGAGGAGGGGGGTCATAGTGTTAGCTAGAGTAGTGACTGTTTGGGAGAAGAAGTTGTTGAAAGTATCAGCTATCACATTAGGTTGGGTCTGAGCTAGGCTAGTTTGGTGTAGGTGTTTTGGTGTTTCCTGGGTGGAGCAATTTATTGATTCCTGACCAGAAATGTTTAGGGTTTTGGTTTTGTTGATACTGCAGGTAATAGTTCTTTTTATCTAGATAGGTGAGTTTTTTGTTATGTTTCTGAGGTGTTTGAAATTTTGGTGGTCAGTTGGGTTTTTGGTGGATCTCCATTTATTCCATGATTTATTTCTAGCTAGCATTGTTTGTTTGGTTTTTTTGGAAAGCCATGGGGCTGCTTTGGAGCCTAGTCTAATCAATCGAGATGGGGCATGATGCTAGAGAATTTGTAGGAAGGTATTGTTAAAATGGTTAACTGCTTCTTCAAGTGGGAGGTGTTTTAGAGTTGACCAGTTATATTGTTTGATTTCATTACGAAAGGATGATAGGTTAAAATTAGTTTTGTTGTGTACAAACCTGTGATGGATGTCATTTTGGAGGCGAGAAGACCTAGTACTAGAAAATCTTATGCTGACAAATGGAAACGATTCTGTGCCTGGAATCAAACTCCAGGGATGAGCACAGCAGTGCCCAATTTACCTCAGATTTTGCAATACTTAACTGAGATGCTTCATAAGGGCCTGTCTTTTTCTTCCATAAAAATCCATGCCTCAGCCATTTCAGCTCATTACAACACAGACCCCACCCCCTTCTCTCATCCTCTTCTAAAGCAGTATCTCAGAGGGGCCAAAAACTTGAGACCACCCAGGAGAGCTCCAACCCCTGCCTGGGACCTTAACTTTGTATTGGAGAAACTCACTCTACCTCCTTTTGAGCCAGCTGCAACTGCAGACGTAAAATTTATTTCCTGGAAAACATCCTTCATTTTAGCAATCAAATCACTTCAGCTAGAAGGATATCTGAATTACCTTATGGCAGTGGAGCCTTTCATCATCTTTCATGCGGACAGGGTGTCACTCAGGACCAATCCATCATTCATGCCCAAGGCGGTATCCAGTGTGGCTCTTAATCATTCCATTCATTTGCCAACTTTCTTTCCCAATCCACAGAACAAGGGAGAGCGGATTCTGCATTCATTGGATATACACAGACAACTTAGATTCTACTTGGACAGGACTAAATCTCAAAGAAAATCTTAACTGCTGGTAGCATCTGCTGCAGGGGCAGAGGGGAATGCTATTTCAAAGCAAACCATTTCTAAATGGATAAGCCATTGTATTCATTTCTGTTATAAGCACCATGGAAAACCTATTCCCCAGGGGATCAGATCTAATTCCACCAGGGCTGCATCTACTTCAGCAGCCTTTCTCAGTGGTGTTCCTACCAGGGATATTCTAGAAACTGCTACTTGGAGATCACTTCACACGTTCACCAAGCATTATCACTTACCAGTTTTCTCTAAATCCAGAGCTGGCTTTGCCACTGCTGTTTTGCAGGGCCTTATAGCTGGTCCTAATGCTGTATCAACCCATCCTCCCAACCTTATTTTGGGAATCTACCCAAATGTAATGACTGCAACAGTGAAACATGATGAACATAGTACAGTTTTGTACACTTACCATAAATGTAGATCTTCGAGTGTATTCACTGTTGCAGTCCTGGTTACCCTCCCTCCAGCCCCCGTTTTTTCTTTTACTATACCTCTTCTTTCTTTTATTATGCTTAAAAGCCTTTTTGGTGTATTTGCTTTTGTTTGGAGGTATATTTTTGTGTTTCTTATTTTATATATATATATATATATATATATATATATATATATATATATATATATATATATATATAGAGAGAGCTCCCCATTTGGGAGGCGCCTGTCATCTGGGGCAAGAAGAACTGAGGTAATGGTGTCAGCTGCATGTTGTATACCCTTGACGACCTGACGTTCTGGAAGAAAGGACAGCAACTGACGCAGGACCCAAGACTTTGCTAATCAGGCCGACTGAGGGCAACCTGCCAGCAGATTACCCAAATGTAATGACTGCAACAGTGAATACACTCGAACATCTACATTTATGGTAAGTGTACACAACTGTACTGTATTGTGATTGGTCCTTTGGGGGGAGGGATAAAGTTGGCACCGAATCTGTCTGCCAATATGTTGGCAATATCTGTTGGCTCAGTATAGGAGGTACCATTGTGCAGTAACTCAGAGCAAACCTAAGTATTGCCGTGGAGATTCTTGATATAACTATAGAAGGCTTTGTGGCTGTTTTTAGTGTCTGCCACAATTCTGCCTTCTTAGTTGGCTTTAGAGGTTTTGATGAGGGATCTCAACTTTTTGTTGAGGCTATTGAGGAAGCTTTTCCAATCTTGGGACTTCACCTTTTTCTGCAACAGTTTCTTCCTTCTATTGTAGAGTTTATTAATGGCAGGGGACCACCAGATTGGCTTCCTTTTTTTGTAGGAGAGCGTCTTGGTTCTGTTGGGTATGGCTAGTTCCATGCATTTATGTACGTATTCATACAGTGCATTGATGTATGATTCAGCAGTCATGCATCTATTTTCCATTGACATGAGTGCCATGAAGTTAGCCACCTCTGTTTTTAGGAGACCAAAGTCAGCTTTAGAGAAGTTTTTCATGGTGGTTACCTTTACGGGGGATGTGGATGGTATGTGGATTTCCATGGTGATTAGTTTTTAGTCAGATCTAACCAGGGAGGATTTGACTATTGCTGTAGAGCAATGGTTGCCCATGTTAGTAATAACCAGGTCAAGGATGTTGCTTCCTCTAGTGAGGGTAAGAATGAGCTGGTCCAAGATATTGGAATTGATGAATTCCAGGAAGTGTTGGACCAGTGTATTGGTGCTTGAGTAGTTTTCCCAGTTGATGGAGAGGTAGTTGAAGTCACCTAGTATGAGAGTGTTGGGTTGGACCCTAATAGTTTCCAGGGTGCTTAGAAATGTGGAGTGAGAGTTTTGGGACATGGTTGGGGACCTATAGCAGGCTACAACCTTAATTGCTGTCTTATCCAATATTAGTTGTACCTGAAGTATCTCAGATGCATTATGCTGGGCTACTAGTCTGGAGGTGTGCATATTCTTTATGAATATGGAGACACCACTGCCTTTTGAGCTTTGGTCCATGTTCTGGGGCCAAAAGGTGTGGAATGAGTTATAACTGGTACCACAGGGGTGCTTTCTGCTGCTTTAAACCAGGCTCTGTTACAGCACAAATGTCAATGTTCTCCATTTTGAGGAATGCTTTGAGCAAGTGCATCTTGAGATTTAGACTTCTAGCATTGAGCAGCATGACCCTCAGATTGCATTTATTTATAGCTGTAATGGTGGTAAGTTGGTCTTTGGAACATCGCTTAAAAAAGGCACTATGGGGTGGCAACAGCCTTAGCCAGTATCCAGAAACCCAGGGGTGATAGATGCAGGCCATGTGTAGCAAAGCATCGAGGTCTGTCAGTCGTGTCATCCCAATCAGACAGATACTGGATCCCCTTAGAATGACACCAGAAACCTAGCAAATTGTTGAAGTCAATCATTTTCTGCTTGTACTGTGGTATCATTTTGGGCGACTGTAGGATGCTGCTCAGGGCTAGGGTCATACCTGCCTGGGTTACCTAGTCCAAGAGCTCCTCCATGTCTCTTTTCATGTAGTCCAGGGAGGTGAGTCTCAGGTCATTCACACCCACATGGACAGTTACAGAGTCATACTTTTACTTGTTGTGGAGTGACCTGAGTGCATGTGTTGTGTGTTGGATTCTGGCACCTGATAGACAACTGACTGTTACCTTCTCCTTATGCAATGTACTGAGTGGGACATCAGTATACCTCACTGTCAAGTCACCTATGATTAGTGTACTGGGCAAGCTGGTTTGCTTTAGTGGCTTAGGTTGAGGGGCACACTGTGTAGGTGAGATATGTGTCTTGTGGTTTGTGCTGTGTTCTGGTGATTGAGTGCATTTCAGCCTTGGAAGTCTTTGCTGTTTAGGTAGATTTCTAATGAGAGCCTCCCAGAAGGTGGGTGTGTGGTTTGTGTTTTTATGTGAGAGCTGTAATGGTGGGTGTTCTGGAGGGCTATGTGTTGCATGTGGTGTGGTGCAGGTGTTGACCTTCTCCTCTTGACCAGCTATTCCGGTCTTGGCTTGAGAGTGCATGGCTACCAATTTGGATCTATAAGTGCATCTCTCACAAGTCTGAGTGTTTGGAGGTAAGAGGAGAGGGTTGTCTGTGTACATGAGCCAGTTGCTACACTGCCTCAGAATGCCCAAGTTCACCAGGTTAATAGGAGAAAGCACAGGGAACTGATCTTTCGACATGTCAGGAGGGATGGTCATTATTACTAAGTACTGGAGCTGTTTTCTTATATAGTCCATTTACAGGAAAAATGTCACTCAAGTTGTCTGAGTCTGTACAGAGCACTGCCAAGCACTTGAGGGGAAATTAATATGTAGACCCTGAAAATATAAGGATGAAGTTTAGGCAGATATTCTGAAGTTATAAAGAAATCAAGCAGTACTTACTGAAAAATAAAGAATTAGCTTGTCAAGAATGATGAAAAGAGGGGAGTTGCATGAATGGCTGCTGCCTAGCTACTACTAATGCTGGTCTCAGCACAGCTTCACTCTGTTGGGATACAGTACATCTTTGTTTCTTGTCTCACCAGAAGCAAAATGTTAGCACCAATCCCAAGAAGAGAAGCAGGCTACGGCCTGTTTGTTGAGCCACAGTCTTGTCCTAATGATGCAAGGGTCTGCAGGCTTATAGCCTTTTTCTGGTAGATGCCTCAAATAGTAACCAGACCAATCAGGTACGTTAAGCACAGACAACTCACTCTCATAGGTTCATAGGTAGGTACTAGGCTATTGGCCCTAGGGCCTATATAAGCCTAGCCAAAAGGTACCCTGGCTTTTGCCACCCAAGAAAATTATTTTCCTGTGCCACTGTCGAGCAAAGCCACAGAAGTGATCCCCGGGGTGAATTTCCTATCTCCCATCCAATCATCAAGATTTTTCTTGAAGAGTGCTAATGAGGAGCTTTGTTTAATATAGAAAGGTAGTGTGTTCCAGAATATGGGAAGTCTCTGGGGCAGGAATCTATACCTCCAGCATGTTCTGTTTATTGTGGTGACAAGGTTTAGGTCCCTAGAGCATGTAGCTCAGAGGGATTGGGATTTCTTTAAGTGGAGCATGTCCAAAAGCTTTGGGTTTGACATAGCTTTGTGTGTTAGGCAGTGATCGCCTCTCAGTAGGTGATATGTGATGGAGTAAAGCTGCAGTTTTTTTGAGACGGTCTGCGTAGGGAATCTGTCTGTTTCCAACCAGAAAGAGTCAGGAATCAATGCACTCTGCTCCTACTCTCACCAGGATCAGAATATAAGCTTAGATTCCAAGCTGTCACCTATAAAGCAGTTATTAAGCTTTCTGGTGATCAGCAGTCTCCAGGAAATAATGTAACTACACTCCTCTCACTAGGAGAAAACAGAAGCACTGATCCCAAGATGAGTATTGAGAGGCAGAATGTGGGCTCTCCAATAACTGGTGGTCTTGCAATAGATGCTTAAAGGTAAAGATGAAAAAACATGGTTTATCCTAAACACTGCAGTGTGCACTAGGTAACTTAAGTTGTGAAAGTAAGTAACAAGTTGATTTGTATGTCATCCAGAAAGGGAAAATGTCAAAGTGAGGGGAGGCAGATTTCCTATAGAGATTGTCGCGAACAGTGTCTCCTCTGTTTGGGTGCTTCTCACAACCATACCCAGTGTTCTATCTGGCACACATTTGTACCGAAGACCCTGTGTCGTCATATATGCTCCTTATCTAATTACCCGGAAAACCAGTGTCTAAAGATGTTGGTGCAAGGTGCTATGGCTGAATCTTCCCATACTGAGAGTCAGCTGCCGGTCTAGAAAAAGGCCAGAAAACTCTAGTATGATTCGGCTGCTGTCCAGCATCCCCAGACGTCTTTCTCAAAGTTGGTGAAAGCCTGAAGGATTGTCTAGGTATTGCTTCAGATTCCTGTTCAGCAACCCCATTAGAGGCCAGCATGGATCCAACTTCTTGCACATCCTCAGACACTTTTCAAACATCTGCTCCAGCCACTACCCGTTGACAGAGAACCTTGGCTGATTATATCTTGGGGACCGAGAGGGATTACACAGATTATAGTTTGGGAGGAGATTCCTACTACACTGTTAGAGTGCAGCAAGGGTCCGGCCCTCCCACAAAAGAAGAAACAAAAAAAAAATTCTCTGCAGTTAGGGATCTCCAGTATGAATGGCAGGATTTTACTAAGGGGTAGTTTAATGCTTTACTGGCATTAAAGCTTGTCCGTGGCCCTCTGCTTCTCTTAAGAGACCTAGGGAGCAAGAGTCTTCTGGTGATCTGGATTCTGGGGAGGAGTCCATGTCACACTCTTCTCAAATCCATTCTCCTTTAGCCTATGGGTCTGAGGAAGAGGATTCTATCAGTACAGATTCTCCTTTAGAAGAAATCTGCTTTGGGGACACTATTTCGCTTATAATAGAATTTTTCAAGTGAGATTGTTCTCAGGTTTCTGATCTCAAGAAGCGGTATTATGGAGTCTCCCAAACCCTCTTGTGATTCCACCATTTCTGGCTGCCCTCCCTGGAAACCTTTTCAGCAGGTTCTGTAGCCTCTGATTCTTGGCCTTCAGTTCCCAAGAAGCCTGACAGATTTTACAAGCAGTCTGATTGTAAATTTCAGTATAAATGTGTTTCTTCTGATCCTTACGTGGTGTCTGTCTCTTCTGACAAACCCTGTAAACTGTTGTCTTCTACAAAGCTGCCTCCTTCAGACAAGGATAGTAGGGCCATGGAACAGGTGGGCAAAAAGATTTATATTGCTGCCACCTTCATTTTTTGGACTACAAATTACCAGACTGCCATGACTAGGTATGTTTTAGCCCTTCTTTCTCAGATTTCTCAAGTAGTTGCTGACCTTCCTGATTCTGATGGGAATGTTTTGGCCCTTTCCTTGTTAGGTTCTACCTCTCAAGTGGCGCACCACTCCATTAAGTGTAGTTATGATGCTGCTGACACTTGGTTCTGTTGCGAGGGGTTACTCTTGGCTTCATCTTCAGTCTTTGCCTGATGACATTAAGGCCGAATTATTGGATGCTCCTCTTAATAAAAATCTTTGTGACTGTCCTGCTGCTGAACTTTTTAAATCCCTTCAGGATAAGGGTAAGGCCTTGCAGGAATTGAAACATTTTTTTTTCTCCTATTCCTAAGTTTCAGAGGTGTTATCCTTCCAAATCTACTTTTGTTCACAGGCAGTCTCGTCCTCCACCCAAAGGTAAAATGGTTCTAGGCATGTACCTGTGGCTAAGTCCACTAGAACTCTATTTCTCAGAAACCTCAATTTCAGGACAAACCAGGTTCCATATGAGTTTGCCTCTCTTTCTGTAAGCCAGGTTCCCTTGTCCTTGCTGAATTGGTTAAGGGTACACAAGACTCTGTTTTTGTCCATAATCTGTCAGGGGTATTTCATGGTGTGGAAATCTCTTCCTCCCTTTTTGGGCATCCCTCAATTTCCTCGAGAGCAGCTTCCTTTCTTTACAGAGGTGCTTCATGCTCTTCTGGCCCAGGGCACCATTCAAGTTGTGCCCACTGCCCAGGAAAGGAAGGGTGTTATTCTAGAATGTTTCTAGTCCCCAGGAAGGAAGGCACCTGCAGACCAATACGGAATCTTTCTCAGTTCAACACCTTTCTAAAGGTCCCCTGTTTTTGGATGTTGTCCCTTCAGTCTTTGTTCCCTCTTCTTCCTGGGATATTTCTGGTATCTCTGGATCTCAGGAATGCCTACCTTCACATCGCCTTTGCAGGAAATATTTGTGTTTCTCTGCTTCTTCCTTGCATTTTCAGTTCTTTGTTTTGGCCTCTCTACTGCCCAAGGGTATTCACCAAATACCCCCCCCCCCATTTCATTGCATTTTGCAGGTTGAGAGGGATATGAATATATCCTTATTTGGATGACCTGCTTATTCAGGCTTCATCCTTCAAGGTTCTAAATAATGTTTAGTGTTTACGTGCTGCAAAGCCTGGGGTTCACCTTAAAATTTAAAAAAATCATTCCTGGTTCCTTCGCAGGATCATGTTTTTTCTCATTTGCAGTATCCAGACCTATCCCATGCTGGCATCCATGCCTCTCTCCCTCCCCAAGGCTGTCTCTGATTGTTTTTTCCAGTCTCTTCTTCCTCTGGCTTCGGTTACAGCCAGAGATTTTCTGAGGGCCCTCAGGTTTATGGTTTCCACCATTCCTATGCTGCCTCTGGCAAGGCTCCATATGAGAAATTCAGTAGTACCTCAAGTCCATGTGGCTTCAACATTGTCATCCCCTTTATTTCTTAGTTCCTTTCCCTTTCTCAAGAGCAAGCTTCAATGGTGGATTTGTCAGCTTTCTCTCAACCCAGGGCTTCCTTTCCAACCTCAACTCCCATCTCAAGTACTCTAATCTAATGCTTCCTTTCATTCTCTCAAGGTCCAGGGTCTCTGGCTTCTTTTTCAGAGGTCAGACATGTCAATATCAAGGAGGTGAGTGCTCTCCTTGTAGCTTTTCAGGCTTTTCATACCTTCTTTCTTCCCAGGTCCCTCAAAGTTTTTACAGACAGTACCATATTGATGTGATGTGTCAACAAGAAGGGGGGTCACTGTCCTCCCTTCTTTGCAGGCTCACTGTTCAGGTCAGGGATTTAGCTGTCCATTATCAAGTCTCTTCAGACTGTCTACATGTCTTCAGAGCACAATATAGTGGCAGACTCTCTGAGCAGGTCATGTGCACAGGCTCACAAATGGATGCTAAACAGAGATGTGTTTCTGGACATTTTCCATCATTGGGGTATTCCTCAGGTAGGACTTTCTGCCTCCTCTCCAAACAGACAACTTCCTCTGTTCTGTTCCATGGTTCAAAGTCCTTTGGCTTGGAAAGTGCACACTTTATTTTCCTTGGAAGGGGATGTTTCTGCACACCTTCCCTTCCCCTTCCTCTGCTTCCGCGGGTCCTGCACAAGATCAAGCAAGGCTCCTCCAAAATCTTGTTGGTGACTCCCTTTTGACCCAGACAGCATTGGTTCCTTCTTTTTTTTTTTTACCTGGCTAGGAGTAATCACCACAAGTTACCACACAGGGTGGATGATCTCTCACAAGGCAAGGGGTCTGTTGTCCATCTTCATTTGTCCACTCTTCAACTGATGCTGTGGGTGATGGGGTTTTGATCCCTTTTAGAAACCTGTTTTCTGTGGACATTGGTTGGGTCCTGCAGGAGTCCAGGAAACCATATTTGTCCAAATGGAAGAGAATTTCTGTCTGATGCCTCTCTTGTATCCAGGATCCCTTTTCAGTGGAGATTCCTCTGGTTCTCTCTTGTTTGTGTGATGTGCTCCGTGCTGGGTTGGCATATTTGTAGTTAAAGCTGACCTATCAGCAGTTTCTGCTTGTCTGGCCTTTCCTCCTCTGGCTTCTGGGTTTGAGGTCAAGTAGTTTCTTAAAGGCGTCCTTCAAATTAGGTCGCCTAGGAAGCCTACTCCACCTTCCTGATAACTCAGTTTTCTTCTTGAAAAATTTACTCACTACGTTTGAGCTTGCTGCTTCAGCTTTCTTACAACCCAACATTGTACTTGGAAAAACTGTTCTTTTGGCTCTTTCTTTAGCTAAGAGAGAATGAGCTTCAGACTCTCATGGTTGTTTATTCCTTTTTAGTTTTTCACAGGGATAGGATGTCTCTTCAAACTAATCCTTTTATGCCCAAGGTGGTCAATGAGTTGTCTCTTATTTAGTCTATTGATTTGCCTTCCTTTTTTCCTTCTCAGCAGTGTGTCAGTAAGAAGGTTCTTCACACTTTGGATTTGCATATACAGCTCCGGTATTATTTGGATAAGACTAAGGCTATTTACAGATCTGAGCAACTTTTGTTTTCTTTCATGCCATGTCTTTGGGTTTGGCAGTTTCTAAACAAACCATCTCTTCCTGGTTTTCTAAGGCCATGTCTTTTTGTTGTTGTTTTCATTTTAAATGTCTTTCCCTTTCTGTAAAGGTTTACTCTACCAGAGCTGTTGCTTCTATGCCTTTTTCAAAGTAGTTCTGGCCTTGAGGCTGCTGCTTGGACTTTTGTCCATACCTTCACTAAGCATTTCAAGATTGATGTTATTTCCAGAGCTTTGCAAAGGCTGTGCTGCATGGGTGAGTAATGTGCTCTTCAGTGCCTTTCTCCTCCCAGATTTCCTCTTGAGCTTTTGTACTCTTCCTTTTGCTTAAGAAATACTGCAGCAGTGATACAGAAGGACGTAGCACAGTTGTGTAAAATCTTACCATAACAGTAGATGACCTTCTCTACGCTGTTGCAGTATTTGCTCTCTCCCTCCCACCCTCTCTGCTCTGTCCTGTTATTCTTGCCGTCTTGGCTTGGGATTCTTTTCTTTTTCCTACTTCTGGATGCACATGTTCCTCCTGGAGCGTTTCTGTTCTGAGGTGTGTGCATCCGTACATCACCTTTATGCCCTACCCCTTGCACAGCAAGCATGCGTTTGGCATTCAGTGCCTATAAACTATGAAGGCTTTGGTGTACTGACTGGGCTTTGGGCTATCCTTGGCAGGTGATCCCTTACATAAGAATACTGCTACAATGAAGAGAAGGACATCTACTGTTATGGTAAGATATTATACAACTATACTTTCACCCTGACTCAAGGGTTTCTCAAAGCTGTGCAGAACCTGTAGCCAAGACTTGAATTTTCTGTGTCTGGAGTCCTCTGTACTAAATAACAGATGGAATACTCACCTGCTCAAGCTAAGGACTTCCAGGAAAGTAATGGATAGGTCTGGACTATTCCTTTTGAATTTTCTCCCCTTGGATCATGATACTGATAATGAGGACAGTTTTTGAGTCCCATAAAGAGAAACTCTCATTTGGAGAAACTTTTGCTGTGATGGAGTGTTTCATATGGGAAGATTGAGACACCTGGGACAAAAAGAGATGTATTTGATTTTGGGAGGTCTGAATGCCTCTAAATCTGAGGCTATTCCTTCTGTAGCAGTCTCTCAGGCACCAGACTTGCAAGCGCCCATTCCTAAAAACCCTGATGGCTTCTACAAGGGTCCAAGATGTGCTTAAGTACCTCTACAAGAATCATAGGGTAGATGTGAGGGGTGATGTCCACAGATCCTGGAAAAAAGTAGGTCTACATGAGTTGCTGCTCCAGTGCGTTCCCAAATAACAAAGCCAAGTGCTTGATTGATTTGGGGAAAAAAGCATGTACAGCATTTACCCTGGCCTTCAGGGCAGCCAGCTGGCAGACACTAGTGACCAAGTTCCAGACAGCTATCCTTAACCTTGTAGGAGAGAATATTGGGGAGTGCCTGATCCTGACCAGAGCACAGTAATTTCAAAATGTATCTAGGCAGCTAGTCAGGTAACAAAACATTTTATTAAATATGAGTATGATGGTGTTGATGCAGCATTCAGCGAAGCAGCTGTGGTTTCTGTGATCAGGATGCAGTCCTATTGGAGGCTACACCCTCTGCCAGATGATGTCAATGAATAGCTACTAAATGCCCCCTTAGAAAAAGAGCTGCTCTTTATAAACTCTTCCAGTGAAGTGTTTAAGAAAATGGAGGAAAACAGTCATGCAGGGTGCAAAATAACCTCTCTTGCCAAGGTAAGACAGGAATTGCCCATCAAAACCAGGTTCTTATTATCAGGCAAGCAAAGGGTAAGATAGCAAAAGAAAAATGGACATTTAAAAATAAATAGCATGGAGATGGTAAGGGCAAAACAGGGGGACCCAGTGGGTCTTCCTGCTACTCAGAACCATGAATACATGGAAACCCTCCCCCTAGCCACTCCCTCTGAAAACCTCTATCACGACCCTAGCCCAGTCAGGATTGAAAGACTGTCAAGAGTGTATTCCAGTTTGAGAAAATAGTAAGGAAAGAACGATGGGTCCTCCAGATAATTTCAGAAGAATACAGACTTCACTTTGCAAATATTTCCATGATGTCAGGGAACCACCTTCCACTGCCAAGAGATCAAATATAGTTAATCTCCCAACCCTGAAAGACTTCTTTCACAGAAGGAGTTGTAAAAACATTGCCATTAACCAAAGCTTGGAGACTAATCTTTGGTCTCAAATCATTACGTTCTTTAAAATTCAAAATGTCAGCTCCTACAGCCCTTATTACCTGTTCTGTTTGCTAAAGCCCTGATGGTAACCACAGCTCTCAAGGATGCATACTTTCACATTCCAGACCACAGGTGCTTTCTCAAATTCATATCAGGATCATTGAAGTTAACTCATGGGGAAAGCTGCTTGTTTCAGATTTGAGAAAAGCAGCAGTGGTCCTTCTGACCTCCTCCTATTCTGCACTTACCCCCCCCCCCCAAATAATAGCAGGAATACTGTCTTTTCAGAGCCAAAAAAAAAAACAAGCAGGGAAAAAATTCTATACACATTGGATGTCCACAGACAACTGTGATACTATATTGGCAGAATAAACACAGTTCAGGACTTCTGATGAACTTTTTTGTGTCCTGTTAACATAAAAATGAGTAATCTGTCTAAGCAGACAAAGTCAGGATTCACTCTACTAGGGCTCTGTCTACATTTATGGCATTTTGGAAAGAGGTTGACTTTAGAAATGTACTCACACCAGCAACTTGCTCATATATACATAACTTTACAAAACACTGCAAACATGATTCTTTCTCTAGGTCTAGAGCAGCCCTTATTAGGTCTATTCTCCAGGAGCTCCTACCCATCAGATCATCTTTTTAAGCTCTGCTGTTCATCCCATATAGCTTAGGCTACTGCAGCAGTGACATAATGATGAGCATAATACAGTTTTTTATGTACATTTGCCACAATAGTAGATGTTTGAATCAATCATTGCTACAGTAACCTGTCTTAACATCTGGCAAGGCTATAGCATCTAGTTTGCACTGTCCTCTGAGACAAGAAAGCTCTGAACTTTTGGTGCCCTAGCCTCTGATTTTGTTCTGCAGCTTTTGTGCAGAGCAAGGGGTGGGGTGCATGGAAGGAGGCCAAAAACTTTGGAAGCTAGTCTTATGCTAGACAGGAAGTCTCATATAACTGCAACATTGATCTACTTGGTCTGTTACTGTTATGGTAAGTTTGCTAACAGGACTGTACTTTCTTTGTAGTTAACTTTCTGTAATTCCTACTTTACAGAAGCCCAAAGCTGTCCTGAATAACAAAGACTTGCCTTCCCCATTGTGTGGCAGATGCCATCCCATCTGACATCAGGACAATGATGCTGTAAAGGATCATCAGCCTGCACTGTTTTTAATTCTCTTGCCATTGGAGTCTGATGCGACTTTGCATCTTAGCATGTTGGTCGAGCCTAAAGCCAGATTTCAGGTAAGTACTCAATTTGAGCTTATCCATGTGCAAGTTGCCATAGGTAAGGTCCCTCAACTTATCATGGCTAGCTACAAATCACCATGTATGCCTCTAGAGTCTCACACTTCTTACCTAAACTTACTGGAGGCACTCAACATCCAAACAAGCACCTTATTCATGGGTGACTTTAACTACCCCTCTATAGACTGGGAAATGTACACTGCTTCAAACTCACAGGCCCAACGCTTCTTGGACTTTATAAACACAAACACCCTGGAACAAATAGTGTACACTCCAACCAGAGGATCAAGCATACTGGACCTGGTACTCACCAACATGGGAGAGAGTTGCACCCCACCCAGTGTCACGCCCTCACTGGTGAGGTAGGATCACAAAGCTGTTTCATTTGTTGTAAATGTCAGCCCAGAAAATCCAGTTAAATCAGTAAGAACTATTCAGAGCCAAATTACATCCTATTAAGTGACAGTTTGCCAAAATTCAAGGCTCCCCCAACCCCAAGACCACAGCTAACTATGCAGAATTATTCACAGTCACTGTACAAACATGTGAATGGCTGCATAGATGCTGCTGTACGTACCAGAAATAAATGCAAAACAAACCCCACTGGTGGAATCTTTACCTAAACGGGGTTTATAATAAAAAAAGGAAATACATGGACAAAATTGGCAAAAACAACTCCCTTAAAGACGTGCTCTCTTTTGCAACTAAAGAAGACACTGAGAAGTCTACTTAAGTTCAGCAAGGCTAAATATGAGGTCAGGATATCCTCACAGGCTAAGGACCATCGGAAGCTACATCCAGAACTTGAGGTAACGCACACAACAGAGTGTGCTAAAGTCGTGGTGAACACTACCACCCACACCGTTCAAGGTGACATTGTCAATCTACTGGCTGGTAAATTTTCACCCCCCAGTCCTCCAGGTAGAATACCCTCCAACATATCCCCCCCCCAGCAATCAGGAGGGACTGGGTACTGGCAGCATGAATTAAAGCCAAAAACACCACTGCAGTGGGTCCCAACAACATCTTCGGAACAATCTAGAACATGACCTATCAGGACTTGAGGCACTCTTCAACTACAGCCTTGAAACATGCTGCCTTCCAGGTGAATGGGGTACCACAGTAATCATTCCCCTGCCCAAGGGTGGACCATCAGCTGACCCAGAGAACTACAGGCCCATGAGTCTAACAAGCCTTATCTGCAAAATTATGGAACAAATTATCATGGAAATGAACAAGGACATTGGCAATCTATAGACACTGAACCCATCCCAATCTGGATTTAAGGGAAGGTCTTGATTACTTAACCTTGTAGACTTCTTTGAGAGTGTCACCAAGGTAATGGACAAAGGTAACACAGTGTGTACTGTGCATCTTGACCTGGCTAAGACATTTGATACAATACCCCACTCTGGCATCATTGAGAAGCTCTCTGAGCTAGGCGTAAATTCTTATGCAACTCAATAGATTGCTGCCTGGCTCGTAGATAGGACCCAAGAAGTCATGATCGGTGAGAACACCCCCACTTAGAGAACTTTCACTTGTGGAGTGCTCCAGGGCTCAATGCTGGACCTGCTCCTGTTTGGCATCTACTTCGCAGAAATCAAGGCTGATGTTAAAGGCCTCTGGCTTGCCAGGTTTACAGAGGACTGTAAATTGGGAACTGGTATAGATTTCCCCCAAGACACAAACATCTTGCAAGTGGGTTTAACACAAATGACTGGTGCCAAAGCCATGTTCTAAAACCCAATGCCAAAGAAATGCATTTTACTGCCTTTTAGGGAAACTGTCAATGCAAGTTAATTATGCCATCAATAAAACACTACTAAGAGTGTACCCAGTAGTAAGGAAAATGGGAACATGTAGACCCGCAGTCTGGCCTCTGATCAACATGTAGCTATGATAAAAAAAATCATTCCGTCACCCAACGTTAGGTAAGAGTATGTCATCCAGCTTCAAGGAAGTTGTAGTACCACTCTATGTGTACCTTGTCAGAGCTGTCATTGAGTACTCTGCCCCCCTTTGGCATGTACCTAACCAGATACTTGCAACAGTTGGAACGCCTGCAAGGGTTTCTCACCAGGAGAATTCAGGGCATAAATATCCTGTCCTACACTGCTCGCCTAAAGGCTCGGTCTCTTTATTCAGCCTCCTACAGGCTGCTAAGAGGGGATCTTTGCCTAGCTTACAGGGCTTCTTCAGACCCAGCCCTGATGGATTTGTTTTACATGTGCAAAACAGGCTCCACCAGATGCACTAGATCCAAGGATCTGAACTTCACTTGTAACATGAACAGAACATGCTGGAGAAACACATGTATCCCAAAGGATTCCCACAGTGTGGAGTAGGCTCCCCATTCATGCAAAACAGAGTTCATTCCTGGCCCTGTTCAAACAAAACTTTGACAACTGAGTGGGAAATTGTAAATTTCCCCCCTGGTCTGGCTCCCATGTCCCTTATGGACAGGGGCTGTCAATAAGAAAAGTTTCATTCTAACAACCCCTACAAATCCTTAGCTGCATCTCTACTAACATGGCTCCCCCAGTATTATACTTGGGACCCAAATGGTTTGGGGTGCACAGCTAGGTTTGTAAGGACCCTTTTGATTGTTAGCCTAATAACAACCTATGAACGTGTTGAGGGAACTTTCTGTTTTTTTTTATTAGTAAACTGTAGATGTACAAAAAAGTACTAATAACTGTCTAGACAGTGGAAAACAAATTCCCTACCTAGGATTTTCACTCTGTCTATTTTGCCTGGGTCTGGAGCACATGTCCAGTTGATCATTATTCACACTGCTTCTGTGACATATGGGTTCTGGGCCCGGGCAAACACCTATACTGCCAGCTTTCCCAAGCTCAGAATCCTCTCATCTGACTTTCTGTGATTGGGAATTGACTAAGCCCTGTGACAGTATGTTATTTAGTCTTTTGTGCCAGCTGTAGAACTTATACAGTTGAATCTCTTCAGCAGTCTGCATTTGTGAATTTTAGGTTTCAGACTCTCATAAGATCTTTTGGGAGCTTCCCATGTTCTTTGTTTATCATTGTGGCAGTCATAACTGATGGGATTTCCTGCTTTGGAAGCCCTTTACCGGCCCAACTACCAGAGAATTTTCTCCTCCTCCTGAAGCCAGCGGACCCCCTGACTGATGTCAAGACGTCCGGGTGTAAAGGGAATGAGCCAGCACCATAACCTCAGTTATTTCTTACCATTGCAGCCTGAATCAGAGTGCTAATCAGGTCCACTCCAGAGGACATCTAAAGATAAGTACCCCTTTGGGGAGGCTTTTCTTATATTTCTTGATTAATGTCAGAGAAGGTTAATAACCGTCTCTGCTGTGGCGAGCAGATACTGCACCCAGACTTTCACTCCTTTTGTGTAACTTGTTTGGGATCAGAACATAACTTATCAAACTGTTGCTTCTGTGCTGCCTTTAACAGTACAAGTATCGAGTGTACAACTGAGATATTAGCAAAGCACTTTAGCAAGTTGCTAGGCCAGTCACATACCATGTCCTCTGCCGGTTGGGCTGAGGTGGATCTCCCTTGGTGTAAGAAGGAAGAATGCCAAAAACGTAGGGTATTGGGCAACGCTCATTCACCAGTCCACCTAGGCTTGTTATCACTGAAGAAGATGAGATGCTTTTTCAGTCCCCTCCCAATGACTGATGTTGCAGCCAGGCCTCTATTGAGACCTGTTTGGAGTCTGATGCACTGCCAAATCCCTCTTCTTCTGCACAAGTCAAAGGACGTAGCTTATCTGTTGGGTCTGGAGCTGCTTCACAGGTTCCAACTTCCAACGAATTCTCAAACTGTCGAAGGGGATGTCTGGAGTCTGTTGTCAGAAGATCACCTCTGTTTGCTGTGCCCGGGATTCAACTGTCCACCAGCATCTCAGCTGTGTAACATGGATGTCACCCTCAGGTCCAAGCCTAAGGCCTCACATAAAAAGGTTGCATCCAGCTTGACGCAGTCGAGGCCTACTGGCTGCCACTTGCAAATTCAGGCCTATCAACAGGACCTAGTTGGGCTGGCTGAGGGTTTGATCACCACAGTCAGATCCAAACGCTTCTCCCAGGTTCTGCTCCTGAATCTTCTGGAAAAGTGAAAAGGGATATCTCCCCCCAGGAGGCTTCTGATTCTTTTATTTCTGAGGATGATGATGAATCCACATTTGAGGAAGGTTTATCTGTTGCTGCCTATGGGGATTCAGATTCTGTTGAGAACCTTGTCTCAGGCTCCCTCTGAGCCCATTTCCTTTAGGGAGACCCTACATACCCTGGGGGGAACACTTATGGGAAGCACAGGGCTACTCACTATCCCAAAAGACGATTAGGGAATTTCTAAAACTCCTTGAGCATAAACCTCTTGCTATTCCTCCAGTCTTAGTGATAGTAGATGATGATTTGCTGGATTCTTCCATAAAGCCAGCTTCAATCCCCCAAGCCCTTCAGAAACCAGTTAGATTATATAGACTTCTGGATTCCCATAGACTCCTTTTCAAGAACCCTTAAGTGTTGACTTAGGGTTCTAAGGGAACTAAGGGTAGCATTTCAAAAAATCCCCTACTGACTGACAAAGAAAGCAGAGCCTTGAACAGGTTTGGAAAAAAGTCGACACCTCTGCTACTCTGGTCATGAGGGCAGTGAAAAAGAGTTATGTACTTACCATAACTTGGAATCTGTGCTATCCAGTGTCATTTTTTCATCATGGATGGATCTTGGATCCGACCTCAGATCCAAGTCAGTAAAGTGAGCGACAACTCCTGAGCTCGAGTTCCTCCCCTCCCATGACTTCCTGTTACCCATAATCCTCAGATCAAGTTTGCTAGATAAATATCCAGACAGTGACACTGTCCACACCCAGGAACATCAAAACCAAATAGACCATTACTTCAAGAATCCCCTGGTCACCAGAAGGAGGGGGACAGAGGGTGGGAACATGATGAATAATGCCACTGGATAGCACAGATTACAAGCTATGGTAAGTATGTAACTCTTTATCTGTTGATATCCGTGTCATTATTGATCACAGATGGGTCAGAGTCCCCAGCTATCCCAAATCCTGGGAGGTCTCAAGGAAGGACATACTGGAGCACAGAAGAATCAAACGAGGCTCTACCCCAATACCAAATCCAACTTGTAATATGTTACAAATGTATGGGGGTTTGACCAAGTGGCAGCAGCACAAATGTCATCCAAGGACGTCCTGGCCAAGAATGCTGAAAATGTAGCCACTGACATATTAGAATGAGCTTTAATAGGTTTGGGAAGATCCCAGCAATTGCTCTCATAAATGTGAACTATACAAGAAGCTATCCAATGAGAAATTGACACTTTGAAAATGGCCCTGCCTTTCCTGGCCTGGGCGAAGGCTACAAAAAGCTGAGTCGACTTTCAAAAGTTTTCAGTTCTCTTTAACTAGAAATGTAGCTGCTTATGGACCTCCAGGCAATGTAGTTAATACTCCCCTTTGTTTGAAAAGTTGTAAAAAAAGACAGGGAGCTGGACAGACTGATTTAGGTTGGTTTCTAAAGCTACTTTTGAAACGAATGAAGGATTGTTTCTAAGAGAGATCCTATCCTTGTGAAAAATCATGAAGGGAGGTTTTATGCAGAGAGCTTGCAGTTCAGAAACCCTCTTGGCAGAGGTAATGGCCACCAAAAAGGCTGTCTTCTAAGATAGATACTTAATATCACACTTTGCAGCAGGTTCGAAAGGAGGTTGTGTGAGGGACTGCAGCACCAAGGTAAGATCCCAAGGAGGAGATGGATCTTTGAAGGGAGGCCTAAGCAAGAACACCCCCTTAAGAAAGGCCTTGCAGAGCCTAGAAGAAAACATGGGTCTGTCGCTTAGGTGGAGGTTGGAAATAGCTGCCAATTGTAGCTTAATCATTGAGAAGCTTGCCCCGTGTTGGAACAGAGAAGAAAGGAAAGACAGAATGTCAGGAACTGGAGCAGAAAAGGATCAATGTCCCTCTGATGAGCCCAAGGAGAGAACCTCTTCCATTTGCTGGAATAAACCTTTTTAGTGGAAGGTTTCTGAGATGCCAAAATAATATCCTTCACCAGGGAAGGTAACTTGATTTGACTGATGACCATTGGAACTTGGAGGTACCACGCTGTCAGCCTCAGGAATGTCAGGTCAGGCGGGGGAAGTTCCCATGGATGGGAGATGAGATCCTGGACCAGATCCAATATCCAAGGAGGATATTTCAGATGAGACCAGAGGAGGAAGAACTATGTTTGATGAGGCCAGAGTTAAGTTTGTGGCTAGAGAAAGAAGATGCTTTGTGGGAGCCATGAGGAGCTAATCGTCTAGGTATAAAAGACCTGAAAACCCTGCAGCCAGAGATGGTTTGCTACCACTACCATAAATTTGGTAAACACCTGGGGGGCTGATGTGAGACCGAAGGGCAGGGCTCTGAACTGATAATGATTAGCCCCAACTGGAAGAGCAGAAATCTCCTGGAGTGCCTGTCTATTTTTATGTGATAGTATGCATCCTTGAGATCTATCGAGCACATCTAATCATCCTTGGCCAGAAGTGGAAGAATAGACTAAACAGTGACCATCCAGAACTTCAACTTCTTGACAGATAAATTTAACTTGCTGAGGTCAAGAATTGGGATGCAGGTCCCCTGTTTTTTTTTGAGTACTAAAAAGAAGCAAGAGTAAGTATTGAATCCTTGTTGTCCTGTTGGGATCTTCTGGGTGGCCTTTTTTTGAAGGAGGTATTGCACCACTTTGAAAGCTAGCTCCCTTTGGCAGAGTGGGACATCTGGGAGTGACTTTTGGATTGGAGAGGGGTGATTGAAGGATATAAAGTGTCCCGTGGACAGAATGTTTAGCACCCACTGGTCTGAGGTAATAGCAGCCCAAGCCAGGTGGTGCAAGGAGATACAACCCCCAACTGCCTCCAGAGCAGGGCAGTCAGACAGCACTTCAGGAGCACGGTAGGGTCTTCTCCAAGAAGGGTTCTCAGAAGCCCTGATTCTGCAGAACCCCTCTGCCTCTGGGGTGGTGTCTGCCATCAAATCCCCTTCCCCAGCTGAAAGATGAGGATTCCTGAGGAGCATCCTGGAAGGAAGACTGCATCCTGCGGAACCATAGCTTTTTACTACCCCTCTGAGTCTTAGAGAAGGAACGTTGGGGAGTAGAAAACTTGATCCCCACTGCAGACAAGGTCTTTCCCTCCTGCTTACTGCGGGTCAATGTTTCCTTTACCAAGGGACCAAAGAGAGTAGATCCATCGAGCAGGGCATTGGTAAAGGACATCTTAAAGTTGTCCTCAAACCCAAAAAGGCAAAGTCAGGCATGACGCTTAATAGCGATGCATGTACCCGCCACTCATGAGGTGGCCTTGACTGCATTCGAGATCAACCTCATCGAGGCATTAGCTAGGGAAGTGTGTGTGGAGAGCTTCAGAGAAACAAGTTTAAGGCTCTCCAGAGGCAGCAACTCCGAAAGGGAAGAGGAACATTTTGAAACCATATCCCTTTGCAGCCATGTAAAGTGTGCCATGTAATTTGTAGTCCTCAGTCCGAACATAGCTGAGGCATACATGCGCTTCCCAAAAGTTAATCTCTCTAGACTTCCTATTAGGGGAGATAGACCATAGAGCTCTGTCCCGCGAGCTCTTTCTTGGTGGTTGTGGCAACCACAATAGCATCTACAGGGACACTTTATTCCAGAATGGCTTGTCTTTGGGAGGACTGAGAAACTTATCCGCCCTCTTGGGGACCAATTCAACTGTGTCTGGCTCCTTCCACGCCTTGCGGACAATGAGCTAGACTAACTCATCCACAAGGGGAGACACACAGGAGGAAGATGGGGCCACCCTGAATGCCTTCAGGAACATGGATTCCTCGAACGACGGGGTGTGGTAAGACCAACCGCCCCACTCTTTCAGGATCTCAAGTATGTCACAAAGGACACCTCCTCTGACAATAGTCTGGGGACCCATCCCCTTCTTCAAAATCCATGTCTTCTGTGAGTGACTCTTGAGGGGAGTCTAGGTGCCTCCTCTTGCACATCCTCTTCTGAGGAGGCTCCTCCACTCTGGGCTCTGGGGAAGACTCTGAGGAGATGTGTACAGTACTGCCCTTCTGAAGACAATCCGGGGGGGGGCTGACCCCAGACCAATGATGCAGGCTCACCACCCAAAACAGAACTCGGCAGGGTTGGGTCCAGAGATGAGGAATAGGCTGCCAACCAACCAGAGACGGTCCAATCACCCTGAAGGCAGACAGACTGAATGAAGCACCACCCTCCTCCCCACCAGCAATGACCAACTGGGGCAGGAGAGGAGATCCCGGCACAGTACTGACATCCCCAGGTGATATCAGTCCCAAGCTATCCAGAGCAGAGGCCCCCAAGGGAACGAACAGTCAGAATATTCCAGACCGGAACCCCCCCAATATACAGTGATCCCTACTGTTTTTGAGCATTTTTAAAGTGTTTATTTAATTTTGTAGCAAAAATACTCATTCTCTGTTTTGTTAGCTTTTCTAGTCTGTGTGCCTCAAAATCTGTTTGCAGAAGGGTGAATTAGCAAGGGACTTAGTTGTTTTGTAGTTGTTTATTATTTAGTCTGCACTTGAGAGCTGCTTGTGCCAGGAGGCATTTACTTGGTCTCTCTTGAGTTAGAAAGCACTGCAGAAAACTCAAAGTGTGATTACTTATTTGTTAGAGGGCACAGGAGTCAGTTTTCAAGCTTTTTTCTTTGCACAAAGCTGCCCACTGGGCCAATGTGGTTAGCAGTACCCTGTATAGTAGCAAACACCTATGAAGTTAGGATTAGATCCAAAACCTGTTAGTGTGGCATTGTGCAGAAGTAAGCATAGAGCAGTTGGCTTGTGCAATGGATAGCTCTACCATACTCTATTACAGGACTAGACAACATCGATATGTTTCTGTGGCCAGCTTGGTAGACTTGGACATCCTAAGGAAATGTAGGAATTGTCTCATGTTCTCGGACAACCAGTTAATCATTAAAATAACACAGTGTGCAAGAGGTATAAATACACAGCTTCCTCGGAGGCAAAAAAAATCTCACATTTTATTTATCCTTTGTTGACTGATTTAGTCCCAATATGCTAATAGTCTCTCTTAAGGGGGAGACCCAACGAGATATATTACTAGGGGAAATTTTGGCCAGGGCATCAGGAACTTCCCCTACTCTTTTTAATAGGTGCCATGGGATCTTTTACTTTCACTTGAGCTACCACCATCTCAAGCCGATGGGGCCTGTTTAACATCTCATCCAGTGGATGGCACATTCAGGAGTACAGCACTGTTATGTCAGCAATAAATCTACTGATGTAAGAATTGGACCCACAGCCTTCTGCACCAAAGGCAAGTGGTGATACCTGTTGGGCCACTGACACTGTTTTACAACTTAGATACAAACAACATAAATTCAAAGCTTTACATGCAAACAAGGCTGTCAGGAATATCTGCACTACATCTCTCATACACAGATTATCTTATGCTGAGGTGCTTAAAAGAAATTTTCAGAAATCTCAGATATCCAAAGCCACCTAATGGCAGCACTGTTTCTCAGCAATCACTAAAGCACACATCAAAAGCAACAACAAACATCTCACACAAGCCTATACCTAATGGACCCCCAAGTGCAAAGCCCATATGGCAACACTTTACATAAACGTCTTGTCATTGCCGACTCCATTGTGCAACACATAGATGCTCCACTCACCAGGCTAGACAAGAAGAACATAATGGTTAGTTGCCTGGCTGGAGCCAGGATCTGTAATATCACACACACAAACACACTCAAGTTACTGCACCCTTGGTACCAATATGATTCTGTCATAGTCCAAGTGGGTGTGAATGACCTGAGACATACTTCACTGGACTGTAGGAAAAGAGACATAATGGATTTCTCAGAATATGTGTCAAAGATAGGTATGAGCCTTGCAATGAGCAGCATTCTACCTTTACCAAGGATTATACCACAGTATGAACATAAAATGATTGATTTTAATAATTGGCTTAGTTTCAGGTGTCATTCCAGGGGGACCCAATATTTATTAGCAGGGGAGAACATGGTCAGAAGACTATGTTGCTTTGCAATGGATGGGTTGCACATGTCCACCATAGGCCTTCAGATATTGGTTAAAACTTTATTCACTCCTTTGGAGCCTTTTTTAGGCAATGCCAAAAAGACAAAGCTGCCAACATAGTGAAAAAGTCTACAAGCATCCTTAAGGTGTTGCTGCTCAATGTCTGGGGCCTAAACAAAAAACTTAACACCCTTTAAACCCTCCTCACTCTGGAGGACATAGAGATCTGTCCCATGACTGAGACTTACTTTAAAGCCATAGAAAGTACTCCAGAAGTGCAAGGCTACAGTGCTTTCCTGACATTTAGACAAACAACAGCACAGACTGGGGCCAAAGGTGAAGGTGCTTTGATCTACGTTAGCAACAAACATACCTCCAAGTTGGTTAAACAGGATGATTCCATGGAGCTCATCCACGTGCAAGTCACCATAGGTCAGGTCCCTCACCATAGCATGGCTAGCTACAGGTCACCATCTCTGCCCTTAGAATCTCACGATTCTTAGCTAAAACTACTAGAGGCATTCACTATCCAACCAAACACCCTATCCATGGGTGACTTTAACTACCCCTGTATCAACTGGGTAATATACACTTGTAGATCACAGTTGTCTTAAACTTGGTGGCTTTTGCTGTTGCCCGCCACTACTAGGAGTTTGTGGTGTACTCAGTCCAGAGAGTGTAGTATTCGGGCTGGTAATGTGGTTGTTGTACTGTAGGGGCGCTGTGGGGAATTCCACATGTACTGTTGGTTCTGTATTCTCTGGTAACTTGTTGGTTCCGGTGTATGTATGACTTGCAGAAGTTGGAAGCATGTAGCATGGGTGCGCACCTGGAGGCTCTTAATAAAGAAAGGCCTTACAACTCCATAAACCATGTGGTCTCCTTATTTCCCAGGATGTAACATATTGGCGACGAGAGGATGGGATGCCTCCGAGTCCGCTGCGAGTAAACCGGTGGGCTGCAGTTCATGTCGGACGACGAAGAGACGGGGCCTGCTGGAGTGATGTCTGGTTCCATGTTGAGGTCACTGGTTGCATACGACTGTCAGACACAGACCTGGGAGGAGTATTGTGAAGTGTTGGAACATTTTTTTGAGGCAAACCAGATAATGGAAGCGGGTCGGAAGCGAGCCATATTGCTAAGCTCGGTGGGCAGCAAGACGTACAGTCTGATGAGGAACTTATTGAGTCCTGATAAACCGGGGGACAAATCGTTCACAGAGTTGACGAGTTTACTTCAGTCACATTATAACCCGAAGCCGAGTGCAATAGTCCAGAGGTTCAAGTTAAATTCAAGGACTAGAATGGCTAATGAAACGGTAATGGAGTATGTCGCAGTGTTGAGGGAACTGGCGCAACATTGTGATTATGGGGACAGACTGACCGAAATGCTACGAGATAGGCTCGTATGTGGCATTGCAGACGACCGCATACAACACAGATTGTTAGCAGAGCCTGACTTGTCGTTTGAAAAGGCCTTGAAGTTGGCACAGGCCATAGAGACAGCGACTAAAGACATTCGTGATTTACAACAGAAAACCACGGAAGGGGTTGGAAGCAGGAGTGCGACCCCACTGCCAGTGCATAAAGTGGTCATGGAGCATAAATCACAAGGGAAGTCTGGTCAGTATGCTTGTTACAGGTGTGGAGGTGAACATCTGTCACGGAACTGTCGTTTTTTGACGAAAAAATGTCAAGCTTGTGGGAAAAAGGGCCATGTAAAAAAAATGTGCCGCTCAACGCCCTCTCGGGACCAGCCGAAAAAGGGGGAGGAAAAAAGCAGTATGATGGAAAGGAAGGGAAATCGAAAAATAAAACGGCAGTATGCGCACCACATGCGTGAAGGTACAGATCAACAAACCAGGGAAGCCGAAGAAGTGTTCACAATGTTTAACGTGAAAGAGGCCAAGTGGGAAAAAGTTGATCCTATTAAAACCCAGTTGGACTTAAATGGTAAAATGGTGCAGTTTGAAGTGGATACGGGGTGTAGTGTGACAGTTCTGTCAAAGGCTGAGTATGGGAAGTTATGGCCCAGAGAAGCTCTGAAGCTGCAGGACTGTTCAGTGACTTTTAAAACCTATACGGGTGAAATAGTTCCCACGTTGGGAATGGTGAAAATGACGGTGAAATATAAAGACCAAGTCAAACGGTTGCCATTCATGGTGGTAGCAGGTAAAGGACCAAACCTGCTAGGCCGGGTGTGGTTAAAGGAGCTGAACATGGGCTGCCTACAGCTCCATAAAGTAGAACAGCAGGGCCTGACCTTGCAAGAGGTGCTGGAGAACAATGACAAAGTGTTCAAAGAGGAACTAGGGACCTGGAGGGGTCCACCAGCAAAAATACACGTGAAAGAAAATGTAACGCCAAGATTTTACAAACCCCGCCCTGTACCATACGCGATGAAGAAGAAAGTTGAGTTTGAGTTGGAGAGACTCACAAAGCAAGGTATAATTGAACCAGTAAAGTTTGCGGAATGGGCCGCACCAATTGTTCCAGTATTAAAGCCAGATGGTACTGTACGCATCTGTGGTGACTACAAGTTAACAGTGAACCAAGTCTCGAAGCTGGAGCAGTATCCCTTGCCAAAGGTGGAGGATGTGTTTGAAAAGCTGTCGGGAGGTGAAAGGTTTAGTAAACTGGACCTCAGTCAGGCATATCAACAAGTAGTGCTGGAAGAAGGGTCAAAGGCGTATGTTACCCTGAACACACACAAAGGTTTGTTCCAAGTCAATCGTTTACCTTTTGGGGTTTCCTCGAGTCCAGCTATTTTTCAGAGAATAATGGAGGGACTGGTGGCAGGAATTCCGAAGGTGGCTGTGTATTTAGACGATATCCTGTTGACGGGTAGGAACATTCGAGAGCATCTGGAGACGCTGAGTGAGGTGCTGAGTCGACTGCGGGAGGCAGGTCTAAGGGTGAAGCGGAGTAAATGTGCTTTCATGGCAAAGGAAGCAGAGTTCCTGGGCTACAAGGTGGATGCATCAGGCCTACACCCCCTGCCAAATAAAGTGGAAGCCATTCAACAGGCACCAGCACCCACAAATGTTACAGAACTGAAAGCCTATTTAGGCTTGCTCAACTATTATAACAGGTTCCTGCCAAATCTGTCAACACTGTTAGCTCCTTTACATAAGCTATTAAGGAAGGAGGCTCAGTGGTCGTGGCAAGAGGAACAGGACAGAGCGTTTGAACAGTCAAAGGAACTAATGCAGTCTTCAGAGGTTTTGGTGCATTACAATAGTCACAAAGACTTAATTTTGTCATGTGATGCCTCACCTTATGGGTTAGGGGCTGTGTTGGCACACCGGATGCCAGATGGACAAGAGAGACCCATTGGGTTCATGTCACGGACTTTGACACCAGCGGAGTCAAACTATTCCCAGCTAGATAAAGAGGGTTTGGCTGTAATGTTTGGAATCAAGCGATTTCACAAATACCTCTATGGGAGGAAGTTTACTATTTGTACCGATCATAAGCCTTTCTTGTCATTGTTCAACGAGATGAAAGCCGTGCTGCAGATGGTTTCTCCCCGCATTCAGAGATGGGCTGTAACATTGAGAGCTTATGAATACGAGATTGTTTATAAGCCCGGGAAACACCATAGTAATGCGGATGCACTAAGTCGTCTGCCAATACCAGGGCATCTTCAAGAACAGGAAGCGGAGGACCGAGTTTTGATGATGGAGGACATCACGGTGGTGTCTGCCAGGGAAGTGAGTGGATGGACACGCAAAGACCCGGTGCTAGCTAGAGTGTTTCAGTGGGTCCAGCAAGGCTGGCCAGTCCAACAAACGGATCCAGTTTTTCGGCCTTATGAGGTGAGGAAAACAGAGCTGAGTGTGCAAGATGGATGCGTATTGTGGGGGGCACGAGTGATAATTCCGTCCCCAGGAAGACGGGCACTTTTACAGCAGTTGCACCAAGGTCATGTGGGCATTACACGAATGAAGGCCTTAGCCCGAAGTTATTTTTGGTGGCCCAAGTTGGACCACGATATTGAAGTCGTTGTGAATGGGTGTAAAACATGTCAACAACATTGCAACTTGCCTGTGGCGGCGCCACTACATCCATGGGAGTGGCCGAGTAGACCGTGGCAGAGACTTCATATAGATTATGCAGGACCATTTATGGGGGCCATGTTTTTGATAATCATGGATGCTCATTCTAAATGGATGGATGCCTATCAAGTCAAAACACCCACTTCCCTCATTACCATTGAATGCTTAAGGAAGAGTTTCAGTAACCAAGGACTACCCGAGACTATTGTATCAGATAACGCTTCATGTTTCACGAGTGAAGAGTTCAAGGGTTTTCTGAGGAAAAATGGCATCGTACATGTCACATCAGCACCCTACCATGCAGCTACAAATGGTTGTGCTGAAAGAGCTGTTCAGACTTTTAAAGCAATGATGAAAAAGTCCGGAGAAGGAAGTTTGGCAGCAAAAGTATCAAGGGTGTTATTCAACTACCGTATTACACCTCAGTCTACCACGGGTTTATCACCTGCCGAGATGTTGCAAGGACGGAGATTAAGATCCACGCTGGATCTAGTGTATCCAAACATCAGAGCTAAGGTAGAGGGGACCCAGTGGAGGCAAAAAGAATGTCAGGATCGACGACGGAGAGAGAGAAGTTTTCTGGAGGGAGATGCAGTGATGACGCGAAATTTCAGTTATGGACCTAAGTGGATTCCAGGGTTCATTGTCAAGAGTACAGGTCCATTATCGTACCAGGTGAGGTTGAATGGAGATTTCTTGGTGAGGAGACATGTAGACCAGATTCTGCGGAGCGAACAGAAGAAGGACGCCATGGAACTGCCGGCCCCGGAAATACCGTTAAGTTCGGAACAAGGGCTCGCAGTGGCAGGAGGATCGCCAATCGAGGGAGACCGCCGGGACGTGGAAGGAGAGGTTCCCGAGGATCCAACCGTTCCAGGGAAGGACACACTGATACCTGAAGTGGTAACTGTGACACCGGAGTCACCTAAGGTGGTACCACTGCGCCGTTCTAAGCGTGTGCTGGTTAAACCTAGTTACTTGAAGGACTATCAATGTTAACAAAAGTGCATGTATAGATTACCAGACCAAAAAATAGTAGATTGTATGGTAACCAGTAATAACTAGCCTGTTATTTACAAGTAAGTGACCAAATGCATTGTTGGACTTGCTCCCTAGTTTTGCTTATGTAGGGAATTGTGTCTTAGCTTAAAAGGGGAGGAATGTAGTATTCGGGCTGGTAATGTGGTTGTTGTACTGTAGGGGCGCTGTGGGGAATTCCACATGTACTGTTGGTTCTGTATTCTCTGGTAACTTGTTGGTTCCGGTGTATGTATGACTTGCAGAAGTTGGAAGCATGTAGCATGGGTGCGCACCTGGAGGCTCTTAATAAAGAAAGGCCTTACAACTCCATAAACCGTGTGGTCTCCTTATTTCCCAGGATGTAACAGAGAGGTAAAACTGGTCAAACAGCTTATGTGTCATCTCTCTTAGGGTGTGGCTTTGGAAGGATCTTTTATCTTGCTGGTATAAAAACATTACATTTGAGTGTATCCATGCTTATCTTGTTAGAGCTCCATTTGTGCCTGATTGAGAGTGCTTCTTAATCTGAATTACAGAGCTACATAAGTATATTTCTGCACTTTATCTAATTGTTCAGTGTTTCTTATCAGCACTGCACTGGTTGTATTTATTTGCTTATCCGTACTGCATTGTTTTTTTATTTGTGTAACAGTTCTGCACTAGTTTACTGCACTGTTTTTATTTATTTGTTTGATTGAATTATTTTTCTGTCTCTTGATTTATATATTTGCTGATCTGTGGTTGGATTTTTGTTTTCTCCCACCCAATTGCTGTTGTGTTCTTATAGTTTGTGGCTTTTGCTGTTCCCCGCCCCTACCATAAATTTGATAAGGGACACTCCTCCCGGTCCAATCTCATTAGCTCATTCTACCTAATAACACAGATCATTTGGGAAGGTCAGACCCCTTAGTTCCTTAATCTTGAATTTTCTTCCATTCCTCCTCGCTCCCTTTTCACTTTACTAACAAAAAAAAAAAAAAAATTATTCAGCTTCTTTAACTGTATTTGTGTTTCTCCCTCCTGCTCCATTACTTCATTTTGCTTTTTCCTGCTGCTTGCTGTGGCTTGTTCTCTAAAGTGTTCAGTTTCATCTTTTCTGTTGCATTTGTTATTGCTTGTTTATAGCCTGTTTAAATTGTGTTATTCTAAGCCTCTTATTTTTCATTTAAGCACTTGGGCTTTAGGCTAACCCCTTAGCTCTCCCTGGCCTTCTCTCTCAGATTCTGAAAAATATGGATGGACAATTTCCTACAGTTTCTCTTGCCAGTCTGGTTGATATGGGCATCCTGAGACTGTGCAGCAACTGCCTTATGTATACAGACAACCACCTACTACTACCACCTAGGAATACAATTTTCAAGAGATACAGTTGCATTAGGAACCTACAGTCCATGCTCTCTCCCTCACAAGCCAGTATATCTGGCACTGAGAAGGTTGTCAACACAATCACTATACCAAAAAAAAACAAAAAAACAAACAAACAAATACTGCGGTAGCATTGTTGCCTCACAGCAAGACGTTCTGCTGTTCGATTCTCAGCTAGAGCGTCTTCTGTGTGGAGACATGCGTGAATGGGCGTACCTTCATTGAAGGTTGTGCATCAGGGCTGGCAAACTCGGCACGTAAAAAATCTACTGCCAATCATTAGCGGTTCGGAGTTCCGCTGTGGCGACCCCTAACCGGGAAAAGCTGAAAGACACAAATAAACAAACAAACATGGCACCAAAAAGTCACCAGTAACAATATCCAAACATGTGCCCTATAAAGATGGAAAACAGCAGTCCACAGCTTCAATGCCAATATTTTAATAATAAAAACACCAACACCTAACCCCCTCACAATTAACACTGCATTTTCGTCCCTAGAGTACAGACTTCATCAGATGCAGACAAAAGACATTAACCCAACTTTTATACCCCTCTCATTATTCAATTGAAACAGTAAAATTAGTAATGTAGTCAGTTAAAATAAAACACATTAAAATGCTGTTAAAAAGCCATTTAAAAACTTTTATAAAAAACATACTGACAAAATGCATCCTAAATGTGCATCTGCAAAAACATACATTTCTCTAATTAAAACAATGTTTAGTTATAAAAATGTTTTTGTATGAAACCTAAAATGCATGTGTCAAAGGAAAAATATACTTTAAAAATGATCAAAACACAGTAGGTTCAGGTTAAGGCACTTTAATCTTGCAGCAAGGAGACAAAAACGTGCTAATACAGAGTTTGTCTAACCAGAAACAGGAAATAGATTCATTTTTATAGGTTTTCAAATTAATCCTGTCCTACCATGCTGACGTAACAGATTACCACCTTTTCATCATCATCGTCTGCTGACCATCTCTCCCATGAATTTCTGCTGATTTAAACAATTTTTATGTGAAACTTCCTGAGGAAAACAACATGGCCTTGGTTACTTTCAGTTAGATACTTGTTATGTTACATTCAAGATATTACAGCTAAATCAAGCACACTGCTAGCAGTTCATTTCTCTAATAATCCTTTGTCTACTTTATCTCTAAATTACTGCAGCTGCAGAGGTTCCCATCCTCTGGACAAGGCTGTTTGTCTAGAATCATTAAATTTATAATATAAGGTATTGTTCATTCATTTACTTCTGACCTAGCAGATAAACACCTGCTTCTCAAGTACATTTCCACAAGGCATAAACAAGAATATTGCTGTGCTAGCAGTTACTAGGTCAGAGGGCAACTTGCAAGTTTCAGAAAGCATGCTGCGGTTTTCAAAAAGCATCTTTTTCAGTCTCATATGAAACTCAATTTGTATAAAACACAGTGCATGAAAAATAGAATGAAAAGCATATTAAAAACACTTGATTATTAATTCGGCATTAAGCATACACACATTAATACATATTTTTCTAACAGCATGGTTAAAAAATATATTAATATGTACATATATTTTACAAGTTGGTGAAATGCTAGTGAAAAACTCCCTCTTGTGACTTTAGCATGCCATTACATCCATTTTCTAGCCTTAGCAATGAAATTTTCAGAACATGTTTATGCTTACCCCATAAGATAATTCTCATTTATCCAGGAGGGAAGCCTTCTAGCTTATTCAGTGGGAGTGGTAAGCATTAGGTAGCCTATCAACCACAAGAGGAGTGTTTCTGGCCCAGAAATTGTAGTTTATTGGCCGTTTGGGCAGTTTTTTTCAATCTCTCTCAACTTTCTGGTTTTAAAGTCCATGTTTGCGCTTGATCCCCACCTTTCCCGTAACTAGTCTAGTCCAGGTACAGATTTGCTGTATCCAGGACTGTTTGTAAGCTTCTGAGCCCCCCAAGCCTTTGTGCTGGAGTGCAGCCTTCTAGCTTATCAGTGGGAGTGGTAAGTACTTGGTAGCCTGTCTACCACAATAGGAGTGGTTCTTGGCCCAGGAATTGTAGTTTATTGATCATTCGGGAAGTTGTCCATCTCTTTCAACTTTCTGGTTTAAAAGACCACATCTGCGCTTGTTTCCCATCTTTCCTGTACCTAACCTACTGGAAAGCACTAGAAAGCTTTAAACTGATACAAGCCTTCTAGCTTAAAAGAGAAACTTTGGATTGATTGAGTATCATTTTTCTGTATTTTCTTGCTGTACTTAACTGTTTTCCGCCTAAACGCTGATTTTCCAGCTCTTATTGTGATTTAAAAGCTTGGTTTTTTTCACATATTGTACTTATTTGACTGCCTGCGCTTTTAAAAAGTTGTTTTTTGTTTAAATAAATTGTTTAACTGTTGTAGGCTACACACTGAAGTGTGATAGCCTTTTCTGATCGCTTGTAGTAATTTAAAGTTGTTTTAAGTGTGCTTTTTACTGTTTTTGCCTTATCTTTTAAAAAATAAATAAATAAATAAAATTTCTTGTTTTCCGCCTTTCTAAGCTAGTATAGTCCAGTTTTCAGGCTAGTGCTGAATTCAGGGCTGTGTTACAAGTTTCTGAGTTACCCATACCTTACTTGGATAGAGGAAAGTTTCTTTGTTCACCTGTGAGAGAGGGGAACTTTGAGCAGCCATCTGTTCCTGGAGGAGAGGCTCCAGCCCAGAAGTTAGTTTAAAAACCGCGTTTGCACGGTTTTGTGTGCCGGGCAGCACCGGTTAGATAGGGTTAAATTATTCCCGGCTCCACTAAGTCTCCTCTTCAGTTTTTCACATGAAACTAGTCTATCAACCTAAGCACTCAAAAAGCATCCGACAGTCCAGCACTTGCTCAGACCTAATAGTAAGCACTAATATATCCCGACACTTGACTGCCCAGCAGGGCAAGGCTCTTTATCCACCTCTCACCAACCAAGCGACTAAGCAGCTCAACCTACTATTCAGGCATGACCAAAGGGCAACTTCAGGTGTACTCTCCAGTCCAGCTGGTGAATCTGGGTATCCTGAGGCAATGTTACAACTGCCTCATGTACACAGACAGCCCTCTCCTCCTACCACAGAACACTAACAAATGCGAGAGATGCAATTGTACAGCCAAACTGGAGGCTAAGGTCTCTCCACCCTAGACTGGAACAGACAGTCATGAGGAGAAGGTTAACACTTGCACCACACCTCCAGCCTCACATAGACCTACTAAACCAGCACTGGCAAAAAATACACATAAATACATGAAATAGGTTCATAGGTTCCTAGATTAGTATTAAGCTAACTGCCCTTGCAAATTATCCCTTGTGAGATTCAAACCCTGCACCTTGTGTTTGTAAGGCAAACACCTTAACAATTAGGCCACCCTCCCAACCCAATCATACTCGGAGGCTCTAAATAAAAACCTGCAAAAGCATCAGAGAGCTCCAAAGCAGACACCCACAAAACCTGCACCTCCCGTCACAAACCAGACAACAAATAAAACACAAAATCAATGGGCCACACAAACACAGCCCTTAAGGTAAAATAACATACCTAACACACTAGTAATAGGTGACTCAATAGTCAGGGGCACACTGACACCCCACTCACTAGGCTGGACAAGGAGAAGGTTACTGTTAGCTGCCTGTCAGGAGCCAGAATCCGCCACATAACACAAGCACTCAGGTCACTCCAGAACAAGTACAAATATGACTTTGTCATTGTTCATGTTGGTGTGAATGACTTGAGACGTACCTCCCTGGACTAAATGAAAAGAGACATGGAAGAGCTCTCTGATCATGTAGCCCAGGTGAGTATGACCCTGACCCTGGGTAGCATCCTGCCCTCACCAAGAATGATACCTCAGTATAAAGAAAAAATGATAAACTTCAACAATTGGCTAAGCTTCTGGTGTCATTCAAAGTGGATCCAGTGTCTGTCAGCCTGGGATGACATTCTCGACAAGCCGCGTTGCTTTGCAAGAGATTGCTTGCACCTGTCACCCCTTGGCTTTCGAATACTGGCCAAGGCTCTTGCTGCCCCCATAGTGCCTTTTTTACGCAAGGCTCAAAATTCAAACCCACCTCCATAAACAGTACAAGTTGAAAAATGAGGGTTATGCTACTCAGTGCCAGGAGTTTAAATCTCAAAATGCATGCACTCAAAGCACTCCTAAGTATGGAGAATGTCGACATCTGTGCAGTAACTGAAACCTGGTTCAAGGCTCCAGAGAGCACTCCAGCGCTACTGGAGTTTAACTCATACCACAAATTTCTGCCACAGAACACGGACTGAAACACAAAAGGAGGGGGTGTATCCATATTCATCAAGGATACCCACACCTCCAGGTTAGTGGCGCAGCATGATACCTCTGAGATCATCCATGTGCAGATAACATCGGGTAAATCTGCAGTGCAAATTGTTGCCTGCTACAGATCACCCAGGACCACCACTCCGCCTTTCTGGAGACACTGGAAAACATGAAGGTCCTACCGAACACCCTGATATTGGGCAATTTCAAATACCCTACCATTAACTGGGAAAACTACTTGAGTACAAACTCCCAGGCTCAGCGCTTCCTGGAATTTATCAACTCAAATGCCCTGGATCAGCTGGTAAACTCCCCTACCAGAGGCCACAACATATTGGACCTGGTCATCACCAACATGGGCGATAGGTGTTCCATACCGGAGGTCAGCCCGTCACTGGTTAGATCAGACCATAAACTAATCACCCTGGATGTCCACACCCCACCACCACCCCCAACCAAGGAAACCAGAGTGAAAAACTTTTCTAAAGCAAACTTCACCTTACTTAAGGCAGAGGTGGTAAGTTTCACAGCCCACACGCTAAAGGATAACACTGCCCAAGATGCAGAATCCTTTACAATTGCACTCTATGAGCACCTACAAGGATGCATGGACCATGCCATCCCTAGCAAAACCAAGACTCCCTCCCCTAAGAGAAGGAAATCAGTCTGGTGGACCCCTGCCATAAACAGGTTATACAACAAAAGGAGGAAACTAGTTCAGAAAAAAAGCAAATCCCAAGAAAGAAAGACATCCCTGATCAGTATCAGTAAGAAACTAAGGTCCCTCATAAAATCATCCAAGGCTAACTTTGAAAGAAAAATAGCCAAGGACTCGAAAGATAACCACAAAGCCTTCTTTAGCTATGTCAAAAATCTAAGTGGCAACTCGCAGATATGCTCTGTGCTAGTGCAAAATAGCACAGAATATACTGAACCTACTGATATTGCCAACATCCTGGCAGATAGATTTAGTGCAAACTTCACTTCCCTCTCACCTTCAAAATGGCCCACAACAATACCTGAAAAGTGTAGTGCCCCGGAAATCACAGAAGCACAGGTGAAAACAGCCCTTTCAAAATCCAAAAACACAGCATCAATGGGGCCAGATGGTGACCCAGGCTGCGTCTTGTACGACCTATAGAACGAACTAACCCCCCACCTAAACACGCTGTTCAACCTCAGCCTCTCCACAGCCAACGTGCCCATAGAATGGCGCACAGCAACGGTTATTCTGCTCCACAAAGGAGGGACCATAACTGACCTTGGTAACTATAGCCCCATACGACTGACTAGCCTGATCTGCAAGGCTATGGAGTGCATCATCATGGAACTCATTAACGAAGACATTGGGAACCTCCAAACACTTGACCCGACCCAGTTTGGCTTTGTTAAGGGCAGATCATGCCTACTAAACCTGGTTAACTTCTTCGAGACAGTCACCAAGGCCATAGATGAGGGAAAGGTGGTTCACACAGCCTACCTTGATCTCACCAAGGCGTTTGACACCATTCCTCACTCGGGTATTATACAAAAATTCACCAGCCTGAACATAAACCCCTACGTCACAAGATGGGTTACCAACTGACTTACAGACAGAACTCACATGGTAAGAATAGCGGGCTCCAGGTCCGACTCTAAACCAGTCACAAGTGGTGTCCCACAAGGCTCGGTTCTGGGACCCCTACTGTTCGGCATATATTTCTCAGAAGTACACACAAACACAGGAGGACTATGGCTAATCAAGTTCGCCGATGACTGCAAACTGGGAGCCATAATTGACTCTATGGACATCCTTCAAAAAGGCCTTACTGCGACAGACACCTGGTGTCAAAGTCATGGCCTCAAGCTAAATACCTAAAAATGCATAGGCATCCCGTTTGGGAAAAACAAAACACCCATGAATTACCACATAGGCAGCAGGCACCTTAATACAGAAGAGGTAATAAGAGATCTGGGGACCCAGGTAGATAGTAATCTCTCCTTTGACAATCATATTGCCAAAGTAGTTAGGAAATCCTTCTATGTGGCCCATCTAATTGCTAAGGGGTTTGCATCTAGAAATAAAGAGGTTATAGTGCCCCTCTACTCGTCACTCATCAGACCCATCATAGAGTACAATACCCCATTTGGGATGTACCTCACAAGACACTTCCAACAGCTGGAAAGACTATGAAAGCACCTCACCAAGAGGATTACTGGCCTCAAACATATGTCCTCTGCAGCCCGACTGAAAAAACTCCGGCTGTACTCAGTGACATATCGCTTACTTGGAGGTGATCTCTGCCTGACTTACAAAGCCATGTCCAACTCAGAATTGATGGACATGCTCCACCTAAAGAAATCCAAGTCACTCCGAGCCACACGCTCTAGTGAGCTAAACCTCACCACAACAATAAATAGAACATACTGGAGGGATAGATTCCTGTCACAGAGACTCCCCATGCTTTGGAACAAAATTCCTAACTACATTAGGCAGAGCCCCTCACTAACACTCTTCAAGAGAAGCCTTGACGAGTGGATGGGTAACAGAAAATACACCCCTGGGATCCTTCATTGGCTCTGCTTGACAGAGGTTCAGATAATTAATCAATGGGGTGCAAAGGCCGACACACTCTGGCTAGGCTTATAGATGCCCTTGGGCAGATAGCCTAATACCTACCTATGAACCTAAATGATGGATGTAATGGCATGCTAAGGTCACAACAGGGAGCTTTTCACTAGCATTTCACCAGCTTGTAAAATATATGTACATATTAATATATTTTTTTAACCATGCATTGTAGGTTTCATACAAAAACATTTTTATAACTATTTAAACATTGTTTTTAACTAGAGAAATGTATGTTTTTGCAGATGCACATTTAGGGTGTGTTTTGTCAGTATGTTTTTTATAAAAGTTTTAAAACGGCTTTTTAACAGCATTTTAACGTGTTTTATTTTAAGTGATTACATTACTAATTTTATTGTTTCAATTGAATAATGAGAGGGGTGTAAAAGTTGGGTTAATGTCTTTTGTCTGCATCTGATGAAGTCTGTACACTAGGGACGAAAACGCAGTGTTATTTGTGAGGCGTTTATGTGTTGGTGTTTTTATTATTAAAATATTGGCATTGAAGCAGTGGACTGCTGTTTTCCATCTTTCCAGAACAATCACTACACCTCAAACACCACCCACATATGTGGAGGTCCTCAACAAAAACATACCCAAACAAAGGAGACCTCTGAGGCAAAAACACACTATCTCCACAGCCCTCCATACCACATGCCACACATAGTTCACACACCTGTGTCTCACAGCCACTAAGGCTTAACCATAAACCCAACATATTAGTCATAGGAGACTCCATCGTGAGAGACACAGATGTGTCTCTCACCAGGCTAGATAAGGAGATAGTCACGTTTAGTTGTCTGTCAGGGGCCAGAATCTGCCATATCACACATGCACTCAAGTCTCTCAATAAGAGGTACTGTTATGACTTTGTCATAATCCGTGTTGGTGTGAATGACTTGAGATGTACCTCCCTGGACTATATGAAGAGAGAGACATGATTGAACTCACTGAATACGTGTCCCAGGCAGGTATGTCCCTAGCATTAAGCAGCACTCTACCGTCACCCAGAATGATGCCTCAATAGAAACAGAAAATGATTGACTTTAACAATTGGCTTAGTTTCTGGTGTCATTCCAGGGGGATCCAGTATCTGATAGCCTAGGAAGATATGATCGACAGACCATTATACTTTGCCAGAGATGGCCTGCATCTGTCTTACTTGGGCTTCAGGCAAAGGTACTTTCCTCCCCCATAGTGCCTTTTTTAGAAAAATGATGAGATTAAAACTACCAACATAATTTCAACAAAATCCAAATTAAAGGTCATGCTGCTAAATGCAAGGAGTCTAAACATGAAACTGCACTCATTGCAAGCATTCTTAACCCTGGAAAATGCTGACATCTGTGCAGTCACAGAAACCCAGTTCAAAGCTGTGGAGAGCACTCCACCCATACCTGGTTACTCATCCTATCATACATTCAGACCCCAAACTGTGTGTAATAAAGCAAAAGGAGGTGGAGTTTCAATATATATTAAAGACATGCACACCTCCAGGCTGGTCAAACAGTATGACACACAGGAGACACTCCAGGTGCAGTTAACCATTGACAAGAACCCCATATAAATCATAGCTAGCTACCGGCCCCCAAATCTGACCCAAGATGCCCAAACTGCCTATCAAGACCTCTTAGAATCTATCAAGATTCAACCCTTTGCCCTGATCCTGGGTGACTTTACCCAGACATAGACTGGAAGAACTACTCATGCCAGAACACAAATGCCCAGAGATTCCTCGATTTTTGTCAGTACAAATGCTTTGGAACAGCTAGTCAATACCCGCACAAGAGGTGATAATATCTTGGAGTTGGTATTAACCAACATGAGTAACCACTGCAGCATCCCTGCAGTATCATCCTCCCTTGTAAGATCAGACCATAAAGCGGTCACATTTGAAGTCACCATCCCTCCTCTAGCTAGGGTCAAACAAAAAAACTTTTCCAAAGCTGATTACAGCCTCCTGAGAGATGGTATAAACAGCTTCACAGCCGCCTCCCCCACTCTAGAAACTTGCACTAGTATCCAAAACTATACCAAATTACTATACAAACATTTATATAGATGCATGGAACCAGGAATACCTGACATGACTAAATCATCCTCCGCAAGGAAGTGTAAACCTGTCTGGTGGGCATCTGGAATAAATAAACTCTATAACAAAAGAAAAAAATTGGTGTCTAGGACCAAGAAGGAGCAGGTGTCCAATTGGAAGCAGTCTCTCTTTAGCCTAAACAAGCAAATAAGAGCACTAGTGAAATCCTCCAAAGCAAACTTCAAGTCCAAATTGGCCACATCTACTAAAGACAATCATAAGGCCTTCTTCACATATGTCTGTAATCTCAAAGGTAGCACCCAGATCTGTTCAGAACTGGTGGTCAAGAACACCACATATACAAATGCCGTAGATAAAGCAAACCTGCTGGCTGACAGATTTAGTGAAAATTTCACCCCTCTGCAACCATCAGTAAATCAGGACATCCCCAGTACCTGCCCCTTCCCCTTATATCTAGGGATCAGGTATCACTGCTCCCTCAAAGGCAAAAAATACAGCCTCCATGGGACCCTATAATATTCCAGGCTACATCCTACATGAACTCGGGGAGGAACTTGCAGCACCATTAGGCGCCCTATTCAACCAAAGCCTGAGTACCGGCTTTGTCCCAGCTGAGTGGAGGACAGCCACTGTCATCCCTTTACACAAATGTGGAGCATCCACCGATCTGGAAAATTATAGACCCATCAGCCTAACTAGCCTAATCCACAAGGCCATGGAGTGGATTATCATGGACCTCATTAACAAGAACATTGGCAAGCTCCAAACACTTGATCCCACACAGTTTGGCTTTGTCAAGTGGAGGTCATGTCTGTTAAATTTGGTCGACTTTTTTGAGACAGTTACCAAAGCCATGGATGAGGGGAAGACGGTGCACACCACCTACCTTGACCTGGCCAAAGCCTTTGACACTATTCCCCCTTGAGCATAATAGATAAACTCTCTCAACTAGGCATCAATCCATATGTTACCAGATGGGTAGCTAACTGGGTCACTGATAGAACCCACCTAGTCAAAATAGGGTAAGTCACCTCAAGTAGTAGCCCCGAATGAGTAGTGTACCTCAGGGTTTGGTCTTGGGGGCTCTGTGATTTGGCATATACTTTTCTGAGGTGCAGGCCAAAACCAGTATGCTATGGCTGACCAGGTTTGCAGATGACTGCAAGCTAGGAGCGGTCATCATTTCCCCCAGTGATGTGGACATCCTCCAAGAGGGTATCACCCAAACAAATGACTGGTGCCAGAAACATGGCCTCAAGCTGAATACAAAAAATGCATCATCATTCCCTTTGGGGAGAGTGATGTCCCCACAAATTATCACGTTAATAACAATGTCCTAAGAACGCAGTTAGTCGTGAGGGATTTGGGCACCTAGATTGATGCCAACCTGACTTTTGACCACCATTTTGCTTCTATTGTATGAAAAGCTTTCTACATGGCCCACCTCATAAGTAAGTATCTCATCCAGGGACAAGGAGGTTATAACATCTCTGTATTCTTCCCTTATAAGGCCGGTTATTGAGTACAATGCCCCATTCAGCATGCACCTTGCAAAGCACATGCAGCAAGCAGCTTGAAAGACCACACAGGTTCCTTATCAGAAGAATCCAGGGCCTCAAAAATCTACCATACACAGGCTAAAAGCCCTATCCATCTACTCTGTTTCATACAGACTCCTCAGAGGTGGCCTCTGTCTGGCATACAAGGCGATCTCAGACCCAGCCTTGATGGGACTGCTGCATATCTGCAAGTCCATTTCCACTAGAATAACCTCCATACGTGGCCTCAACATGGTTTGTGACATCAATAGGACTTGTTGGTGGGACAGGCTTGTGTCCCAGAGACTCCCCCATCTATGGAATAGAACCCCTCTCCACATCAAGCAGAATACTTTTTCACCCCTTTTTAAGTGCAACCTGGATAACTGGATGGAAAATAGAAAATACATCCCTGGGATTCCACCCATGTCCCTGCTGGACAGGGGCATCAGGTGCTGATTTGTCTATGCATGGACTAAACTCTTGGCTATGCTTATAAGGGCCTCAGGGCCAATAGCCTAGTAACTTCCTATGATCCCATGAAGCATTCCAGTCAGTGGGCACATGCATATAAGTACTGAGCACATGCAAGCAAGAGTACCATTTTGAGTGAGCAGCCAGAGTGAGAGCATCCATGTATGTAGTCAGTCAGTTGGTTAGATAGTTCAAGTTCAATATTCCTGCCATCCATCCTGATGTGTTTGCATGCAATAAACTACTTAAATGAACACCCAAGCCTCATCGTCTGTACATAAGATGAGTGACATGTGTCAGAATGGGATCTAAAGTCACAGCCGTGAGGCAACTGGTTAGAAGTGGAGAAATATATAGGAGTGGATCATTCCAACTGCTCAAATGACTCACAAACAGGTCAGAAATAAAATTCCAGGTACTAAAACTCACTTAAATGATTTCTTTTGCTACAAATATAAAAATAATCAGTCAGAGTGCTTATGACGAATTTCTTATTAAATGAAATGTCTGAAACTGCAACATGTTGATAAAAATATTTGAAATAATTACAAAAACATTTGAAACAATATCCGAATTGCATACAATGTACAAAAATGGGGAAAAAACTATTTTTTTCGCCAAGTACTACTCTAGTTTTTCACATTAACTAAAGCTATTTGATGTATCCAAAGTATGCAATGTGTTTGCAAGTGTGTGCAGTATTTGCAAAGTACAGTTGTTTCAAAGAATATTTTGCTAACTGCAGGCTTTCAAAGAGATTATTATGCATTTGAATATTATTGCAAGTACCTGGTGTATGTGCATGTTCATAGATAATGACAAGGGCCAAGACTGCATTGTGTTTTACTATAATCTGTGGACATGGCCGAAGGATTTCGCAGACCTGCACCACTTGAGTTTGATAATATTGCAGAGAATTGGAGAGTGTTTAAGCAGGAATATGATATTTTCACACAGGTTGCTTTCTCTGACAAAGACACACACACACAAAAGCATTTATTCTGCTTAATTTCATTGGTTCAGAGGCCATTGAAAGAGAGTGTTCATTTGTGTATGCATCTGCTATGTTTGCAGGGGAGGGGGAAGACCACCATATTATGGTACCGGCTGAAATGCAGAAAGACCCTGAGTGGTTAAAACGTAAATTTAGAGAAATAAGTAACCCCCTAATAAATATTAAAATGGAAAGGCACTTACTTTACACAAGAGTTCAACAACCTGGTGAAACGTTTGCAGCATATATAACTGACTTGAGAAATAAGGCTAAAACGTGTAGATTTGGTGATTTGAGGGATGAGTTGATAAAAGACAGGCTTGGCTGTGATATTAATAATGACACAGCGAGAAAGATTTCACTTTGAGACAGTGATTTGACATTAAACAAGGCCAGTGAGATTTGTCAGATATACAAGCTTACAGAAAGGCACACAAGTATGCTTACAAAAAAGAAAGCAAGCCTTCCAGTACATTCCACAGTTCATGTGCATAGTGTGCAGCACAAGGTTAAAATATACAGGCTCAAGGGTGTGGCAACTTCAGTAAGGCCTAAAGTCCATTCAGCAAAGCATAGGGGTGACTCAGCAAACCTCATAGTCAACTGTTGTAATTGTGGTAGTAATCATGAACCCAAACGAGAAAAGTGCTTAGCTTTTGGTCACCAGTGTCATTTTGGAAATAAGTGGAATCATTTCAAAAGGTTTTGTAAATTAAATATGGCACATTCTTTTATTAAAAGAGGGCATTCCAAGAGGCAAGTTGATGAATTAGAAAGCTGCGACCCTAGTTTTTATGTTGATGGTGTGTCTGTGCTTGGTTAAACAGTCAGTGCAGTAGATTTGTGGGCAAAGAATGAAATCTTTTGTACTGTTTGGATTAATTGGAGTCCCTTAGAAGTCAAAGTAGATACTGGAAAAAGTGCAATGTTATGTCAGCAGAAATGTTTGCTAGAGTACAAGCTGCAGAGCAACTTGATTTGACAAAGTGTGTGAAGCTTGTTGCTTATCGTAGTGAAGAGATTCAAACCAAAGGCTCAGCAGTGCTTTCATGTTACTGTGTTGGAAATGGCTACGACTTGCAGTTTTACATAGTCAAGAGACACATGCAGTCATTATTAGGCCTCAGAGACAGTTTGAAATTGGAACTGCTTTCATTTAATAAGGAAGCCCACCATGTAAACCTAAATGACAGCAGCTCAAATTTTGCCCAAACTATTTTGCTGAGTGTGCTGATATTTTCGCAGACAAACTAGGCATACTCCCAGTTGTGTATTCCATGATGTTAGACCCAGATGTCAGGTGAGTTATCAGACTAGCATGGAAAGTTCCAGTAGCTATGCAGAACAGAGTCAAAGCCAAGCTAGACAAAATGGTGCAGCTAGGAGGAATTTGTCTAGTAGAACCACCAACTGAGTGGGTATTCTCCATGCTAGTAGCTCATAAGAAAAAGAGGATATCAGAATATGTATCAGTCTAAGAGATTTGAACAAAGCATTAAAATACCTCATCATCCAATGCACATAGTCAAAGGGGTTGCTGCCCTCATGCCAAATGCCACTGTTTTTTTCTGTCTTAGATGCAAAGAGTTCATTTTGGCAAATTTTGCTCCACTGAATAATCTTCATTGCTAACCACATTTGGTATGCCATTTGGAAGATACAGATTTCTGAGAATGCCATTTGGAATAAATTCTGCCAGTGAAGTCTTTCAGTGTGCAATGGAGCAATTTTTTTTCAGGCTTTTCATGTGCTATTATAGTAGATGATGTTCTAGTAGGAGGCAATGGTGAAGTCAAACATGATAGAAACCTCAAGAAAGTTCTGAAAAGAGCATGTGAAGTGAATCTTAAGCTGAATCCTAAGAAGTGCAAATTCAGGCTATGATAAGTTACTTATATTGGTCACTTGTTAACCATTTAGGCTTACAACCAGATCCTTCCAAGCAAACAGCAGTTCTCAAGCCTGGTTGACAGTAGCCGCAGATATCTTTGAGTGGAATGGCCAACATTATTTGGTGTTAGTAGACTCTTATTCAAATTGCTTCAGGACTGACCTACTTCCCAACTTAACGTCCAGTACTGTCATTACTAAGTTGAACAGACATTCTTCTGTCCATGGTAGTCCCCACAGTTATTTCTGACAATGGTGCACAGTTTACAAGTCAGCAGTTCAAGAAATTTGCAGAAGCATGGGACTTCGCTCATTTTACGAGTAGTCCTGAATGTCCTCAGTCAAACAGTTTGGCTGAACGTGCAGTTCAAAGTGCAAAACAGCTGTTAGAGAAATCCAGACATGACAATACTGTTTGTCTAAACTTGTTAAATCTCAGAAACAGTCCTCATGATAATCATCTTGGTTCACCTGCCCAGAGACTTATGTCGAGACAAACCAGAAAAAACACATTACCAATCATCAGTAATTTATTGGGTCCATGTGCTAAACACAGCAAAGCAGTAAAAGCCCAACTATTGAAAAAAAGTTTGTCCCAGAAGTCTTACAATGATTAAACCAGCAAACTGCTCCATTCTTTACAAAAAGGGGTGATAGTGAGGATGCAGATGTCAAAAGGTTTTGATTGCATCAGATTTGTGAAAAGTTTGTGTCAAAAGCCGAGATCATACATTGTGGGATCACAAGGAATGGAATTCAGACGAAACTGGAAGCATTTGTTACTAGTGTCTGAACCAGTGTTCCAGCATACTGCCTGTGACAAAAACTCTAGTTCTCAGAGTGACTTGTCCAATATTCCTGTTCCAGAGGATATTCCATCAGCAATCCCTGTTCCTGAGAAAATCCACAAGAGTCCTCAAGCAGAACATTCCCCAGTGACTGTCCCTGTTGCTAAACGTAGTCCTATTATATTATGAGATCAGGTCACATCTCAAAACCTAGTTCCAGATGCACAGCAACCTAACATGACTGTTGTTTTCTTAGTGTCTGTATAATTGCATACCTATTGAAATGTCACTGCTTATATGAGACAGCTCAGTAAAGAGGGAGGATGTAGATCAGAGTGTGTAATATATCTTTAAGAAATGTTTCAGTCAGTGGGCACGTGCATATAAGTACTGAGCACGTGCAAGCAAGAATGCCATTTTGAGTGAGCAGCCAGAGTAAGAACATGCATGTATGTGGTCAGTCAGTTAAAGTTCAGTGTTCCTGCCATCCATCCTGATGTGTTTGTATGCAATAAACTACTTAAACAAACACCAAAGCCTCATTGTCTTCTTAATGTACATAAGACGAGTGACATACTGTCTCAAACTCACAGGCACAACACTTCCAGGACTTTACTAACACAAACACCCTGGATCAGATAGTGCATGCTTCAACCAGAGGATCAAACATGCTGGATATAGTACTCACCAACATGGGAGAGTTTTGCACCCTCCCATGTCACATCCTCGCTAATGAGGTCAGATCACAAAGCTGTCATATTTGAAATAAAAATCAACCCAGAAAATCCAGCTAAACCAGTAACAGGAACTATTCAAAGGCAAACTACATCCTATTAAGTGACAGTTTGTCAAATTCAAGGCTACCCTCATCCCTAAGACTACAGCTACCTATGCGGAATTATTCAGAATCGCTGTACAAACATGCGAAAGGCTGCACAGAGGCTGCATTACCTATCAGAAATAAACCCAAAACAAAGACTAAAAACAAAACCCACTGGTGGAATCCTCACCTAAACAGGGTATATAATAAAAGAAGAAAACTCATGGTCAAGATCAGGAAAAGCAGCTCCCTTAAAGGCAAGTGTAACCACACAACAGTTTTCTGAACCAGTGGTGAATGGTACACCTACACTGATCAGAGTGACATAGCAAATCTACTAACTGATAAATTCAGCTCAGACTTCACCCCCCCAATCTCCACCAGCTCCCCCAGTTGAAATCTCCTCCAACATACTTCCCCAGCTATCAGCAGCACTTGCTAAATCCGAGATCACCTCCTACTTGGGTCCTGACAACATCCCTTGTTGCCTGCTGAAGAGTCTAAAACATAACCTGTCAGGATCACTTGAGGCACTCTTCAGTTACAGCCTTCAAACAATCTACATTCCAAGTGAATGGAGGACCACAACAGTCATTCCCCCTCTTTAATAGAGGACCGTCAACCGACCCATGGAACTACAGACCCACTAGTTTAACAAGCCTAACATGCAAAGCTATAGTCCTAAACAAGGACATTGGCAACCTACGGACTCTGGACCCATCCCCATTGATTTCGTTAAGGGAAGGTCATGCCTGCTTAACCTGTTAGACTTTTTTGAGAGAGGGTCACCAAGGCAGTGGATGATGGTAAAACAGTGCATACTCTCCATCTTGGCATGGCTAAGGTATTTGATACAATACCCAACTCTGACATTGTTGACAAACTCTCTGAGTTAGGCATAAACCCTTATAACTCACAGATAAGACCCAAGAAGTCAGGATTGATGAGACCCCCTGAGCCTAGAGACTGGTCACCAGAGGAGTGCCCCAGGGCTCCGTGCTGGGCCCACTCATGTTTGGCATCTGCTACTTAGATGTCAAGGCTAATGTTAACGGTCTGTGGCTCACCAAGTTTGCAGATGACCGTAAATTGAGAGCAATTATAGATTGGGTTTAATATAGACACATGACTGTTGCCAAAGCCATGGCCTAAAACTCAGTGCAAAAAATGCATTATAATGCCGATTGGGAAACTGTCAATAGAAGATAATTACTCCATTGATAAAATGCTCCTAGGGGTTGACCCAGTAGTAGGTGATTTGGGAACATATGCAAACAAGCAATCTGGCATTTGGCTAACATGTATCTAAGACAATAAGAAAATCATACTATGCTGCCCAGCTTATAGATAAGGGCATGGCATCCAGATCCCAGGAAGTTATAGTACCACTCTGCTTGGCTCTTATCAGTCTTATCACTGGATGACCCCTTTAGCATGTATCTAACCAGGAATTTTCAGCAATTGGAATACCTACAAAGGTTTCTCACCAAGAGAATTCAAGTCATGAATACCCTGTTCTACATTGATCACCTAAAGGCTCTATCTCTGTATTCAGTCTCCTACAGGCTGCTAAGAGGGGATCTTTGCCTGGCTTAGACGGGTTCTTCAGACCCAGCCTTAATGGATCTGTTGTGCATGTGTAAAATAAACAGCACCAGAAACACTAGATCTCCAGGGGTCTAAACTTCACTTGTCACATAAACAGATATGTGCTGGAGAGACATATTTATGCCCCAAAGGATCCCTACACTATGGAATAGGCTTATAAAACCTTGACAATTCAATAGGAAATCATAAATTCATGCCTGGCCTTGAACTTATGCACCTTATGGACAAGAGACTGTCAGTAAAGTGTTATCCTAGGTAATATCCCCTACAATTCCTTAACTATCTGCCCATTATCATGCCCCCCCCCCCATTTGATACTTGAGACCCAAATCATTTGAGGTGCATCATGGCTAGGCTTGTAAGGGCCCTAGTGGTGTTAGTGTTGTAACAATCTATGAACCTATGAATGGTACATTGCATCATGCGAAGCAAGTAGGCATTTGCAAGTTGACAGGATACGGTAGGTATCTACAGTGAAAACATGACTGTGTGATATACAGGACTTCAGGTAAGAGTGATTGCAAACATTTATAAGAATTATGAAATATTTCCCATATTTATATTACTCAAACAATGGAGTGTGATACTGTCATTTTGGGGGAGCTGTTCAAAAGTAGTGGGTGTTCAAAAACAAATGATGCATGGTAGCATCTGCACACTAAAAGGATATGTTAGGTTCCCTCACTGAAAACATTATAGCGGGTGAGTGTGATTAATTTTACATATTTACATGAAAAATACAGAAATGGATTGTGATACTATCATGCTTTAGGGGTTGCACAAACTTAGAGGGAACAAGTAAGATAGACATGGATCCATAGATAAGTATTTGTTTGAGTTGCTACTTGTATTAACAGTATTCAAATACTGAGGCTAATATTATGAACATGATATATTCATTGAGGGACCAAGGTGACATCTAAAAGCTGACTTGATTTACAGACCATGCATAATAAAACAGCATTTGATATGTAGGTCTGGAATTAAGGACTGATTCATAAAGTTATGAAAAATATGACATTTTCCATATTTAGTTATTGAGAAATGAAGTGTGTTAGTGTCATATTTGTAGATCACTGTGTATTGTACCTAGTCAGTCACTGTAGCTAGACAGCACGTGCATATAAGTTACTGAGCATGTGCAAAATTAGAGTCATTTTGTAAAGTCAGTCAGAGTGAATGCAGGCATGAATGGAGATGCACATGTGAGTGTGTTTGAAGTAATGAGTCAGTTGTTGTTGTCTTTCGGCTTTTCCCTGTTAGGGGTCGCAACAGCGGAACTCTGGTCCGCTAATGATTGGCAGTAGATTTTCACGAACACCGAGGTGCCAGCTCGACGTTCAACCTTCAACGAAGGCACGCCCATTTACGCATATGTTTCGAACGCCCACCCAACCATGGGGAGGACATGCACACTCCACACAGAAGGCACTCCCTGCACTCCAGCCGAGAAATGAACAGGAGAACCTCTTGCTGTGAGGCAACAATGCTACCACTGCACCACCGCGGAATGAAGTAATGAGTCAGTCATTTAGCTTAAATATATGTTCCGGTTACAGCTCTTGATGTGTTTATGTACAGTAAACAACTTGAACCCATCACAGTGACTCAATGTCTCATTTGACTACATGAGACATGCGACAATATTGGAGGTATATGAAAACTAACAATAAAACATGTTGGCTAATGTTGAGACTTGTTAGGTGCAGCGCTTCATACCTGCCATCTTATACATAGCATTATGTTACACAGCTTTGCCACTCATAATTGCCATCTGACATGAATGGTTCCCAATAGAGAAAGTCCAGTCTCTGACATCCCTGTTATGAAGCATGGCATAAAAATCCAAATATATTGCCAGACAGGTCCTGAGCATACTGATCTACAAGGCCTCCACCATTCTGATAATATCTGTAGACAGACCCACTACAAGCATTTGTCTTCTAGTGGCAAATGCAGATCAAAACAAAGAAGATATGATCTTCACGCCACCAGTCCCCAATCAAAATTTGACTACAGATGCCTCATATCAAATCTGGTAAGCCACGTCATAGATCTCAAGGTGTGAGGAAGATGTAGTCATTTTGCTTACTTATATAACAAACAGCCAGGAAGATACTGCTCCAGAGCAAAGAAACAATTGAAAAGTGGTGCCTTTTCCCTAGATTGGAGAGGTCTGTTTCTATATAGTTTTCTTGCTCTCCAAGGTTATGCTGAGAAATCAGAGAGTACAGGCTAGAAATTATACTGAATGCTGCCTTCTGTCACAGTATTGGTTCTTCTGCTTTACCCAAATGGCAAGGGTGACTTAATTTATCCTGTCACAGCATATGAACCTTGTGATGCAATGAAGAGGGTTCATAATAAATACCCAATCAATGAACCTCTTAATGCAGTGAGGAGGGTCCATTCTAAATTCCCAACCTGTCCACTTTGAACCTATGAGCTTGGAAAGTATGACTTTTCATTCCATTTGGTCACCTTTATCCTAGGGACATGCTAGAAATCATGAGAGAAGCTACAAGGCTGAGTACAAGGAAATCATATAGAGTAATGGCTTTCCTTCAATCCTCAGTCCTACAAATGGTAATGGCTTTCCTTTGAGTGCAAAAGGAGGAACCTATGTGCCAAACAGGTAGCTGTACCTACATTTCAAAATCTCTCAGAGCTTTTCTCTACTAGCCCAACTCACACACCAGTGAAAAGTGAGTTTTTTGTCCATATATAACTGTCTTTAGACTCCAAGCAGCTAGACTGCCAGTTATATAATTTTTTGAAAGTTGTCTTCCCTCTTAGCCTCCTATCCACCAAACAGACCATACTTTCTGCTTGGGATCAAAGAGCCTTTAATTTCCTTCGATAAAGACTGGGTCACATTACACTGTAACCCCTCTTTCATCAGGACCAGAGTCATTACAGAATTCACCATGATCAATTATATGGAGTTACTACTGCTCTTTCCAAACCCAAAGAGTAAATGGGATATATTCTATATTCTTTATATGTTCCCAAGTAGCTGAGATGCTAAGACACGACTAATGATGTTAGGAAGTCAGGTCAAGTGTTTGTGATTTTTTTTTTAATATAAGAAGGGTCCTGTTCCAAAACAAACCATCTCCAAATGAATAGTCAGTTGTATAGTTTTCTGCCACAAAGGTTATGATGAGCCTTTACAGAAGAAAGCCAGAGCTCATTTTACCAAGACCACAGCTGCTACTATTGCCTTTATAGAAGGAGGAGGTGTTCAGGATATATGTGAGGCAGCCCACACATTTTCTAAACATTACAGACCAGATCTTATGTTTAAGGCAAGAGCAGTATTCACCTCTATCATCCTGAATGGCATGCTACCCTCTTAACTCTCAGTAGCCATCCTCCAAGGCTGTATTGTGGGGACAGTTTTGGAAATTTTGCAAAAGGTGGTAACTTCAGCTGGCATCCACATGAAGGGCATAATGCAGATGTTTTAACAGCTTTCCATAATTGTAGATGTTTGTTGTCACTGTTCAATTCTGATTTCCTCCCCCCATTCCCCCTTTTCTGGGAAACTGTGAGCTGGGATGGGTATCTCTCCCCTTACCCCTCTTTTATTGTTCAGATATGCCTCTGTCTATCTTAACTGATACTTGGATTCCTCAGGAACAATAGGTTTCCTGGATCTCAGCCTTGCCCGTCTGGGTCTGGTTGTATGACATCTTGGTATGTGAAGATGCCTGAGGTGGAGCTGACATCAGCCCGGCCGAGGGGAAAGGATGCTCTGCTCTGAAAATTTCGCTTGATGTCAGACCTCAGTCTATGGTGTAGTTCTCTGTGGTGATGACTGCAATAGTAACCACACTCAAACGTGCAATTATAGTATGTTGTTAACACAAGTGTACTCTATCCACAACTAAATGAGCCGTCATGAAAAAGTCCTCAGAAGCAAGTTGACAAATAACAGGACAGTAGGTTTATTATGGCCACAGCCATTCATTATTTGCATGACTATAAGTACATTAATTACAGTTTGCCTAAGGTCAGTCTGAAATTCTGTAAGTGTCTTTTGTGGCAAATGGATGACATTCAATCTGTACAGTTCTTGTCTTCTCACTCATTGAGGAATGATGGACAGCTGCCTCTCCCCAATCTGCCATGAAAGATGTCTTAAAGTCATCAATTGGCTGTATAACAGGAGGAAGAAAATCATGGCAAAAATTAGGAGGTGCAGCACCCAGTAGGATAAAAACACTCATCAAACTAAACAACTCAGAGGACAAACAAAGACTACCAAAGCCAAATTTGAGGCAAGTTTGGCCTCCTAGGCCAAGGACAACTAAAGAGCATTCTTTAGCTATGTCCGCAACCTCAAAGGAAACACAATTGTGTGCAGAGCTCATTGTAAATGGAGTCACCTATACTAAGCCAGAAGATATAGCAAACCACCTGGCTTATGAATTCACCTCCAACTTTACCCCTCTCTCCCCCTCAATCTTCCCTCAGGAAATATCATCAAATATAACTCCCCCTACTACCACTAGGGAACAGGTCCTTAATTCTCTCTCTAAAACCAAAAACACTACATCAATGGGCCCAGACAAGATCCCAGGATGCCTTCTAAATAGCATGAAACATGACCTGTCAGGGCATCTGGAATTACTATTTAACTCTAGCCTCCAAGTAGGCTTTGTGCCTCAAGAATGGAGACAGGCAACATTCATCCCTCTGCACAAAGGTGGGCCATCTACAGACCCATAAGTCTCACTCATCTTATATGTAAAGCCATGAAAAGAATTATCATAGAGATGATCAACAGAGATATATTAAACCTCCAGACACTGGACCCAACCCAGTTTGGTTTGGTCAAGGGTAGATTGTGCCTATTCAACCTGGTGGACTTCTTTGAGAAGGTCACCAAAGCAATGGATGAGGCCAAAGTAATTCACACTGCCTGCCTTGAACTGGCCAAGGCATTTGACACAATATCTCAGTCGGGCATTGTTGACAAATTCAAGAGGTTAGGTACAAATCTGCATGTCACCTCGTGGATAGCTAACTGGCTCACAGACAGGAGCCCAGGAAGTTAGTACTGGGGAGTCCACCTCTACAAAGAGGCCAGTCACAAGTGGAGTCCCTCGGGGACCAGTCACGGGGACCGCTCCTTTTTGGTGTTTACTTCTCAGAAGTCAAGGCCAATGTCAGTGGTCTCTGGCTGACTAAATTTGCAGATGATTGCAAATTAGGAGCTGTCATTGAATCTCACACTGACACAAATGTTCTCAAGGAGGGGATGACACAGACAAACAACTGGTGTTAGAGCCACGGACTAAAACTAAATGCCAAGAAATATGTAATAGTATCCTTTGGGAAGTCATCCATCCCTGGTAACTATCATATTGACAGCACGCCCCTTAGAGATGACCCAGTAGTCAGGGACTTAGGGACACACACAAATAGTAATCTAGCCTTTAATCATCACGTGTCTACAGTGGTGAGGAAATCATTCTATGTTGCACAACTTATAAACAAAAGTATGGCATCTAAGTCCATGGAAGTCATTGTTCCACTGTATTCAACATTCATCAGACCTATCATTGAGTACATTACCCCCAGGCATATCCAACATTTGGAATGTCCACAGAGGTTCCTTAGTGTTCCTCAATAAAAGAATACAGGATGTAAGTAATATGTCCTATGCAGACTGCCTCAAGGCCCTATTACTGTATTCCATCTCCTACAGGCTTTTCAGGGGAGATATATACCTGGCATACAGGGGATTGTCAGACCTCACCCTGATGGGCCACCTACATATCCACTAAACAAACAGCAATAGAATTATCCATTCTAAATACTTAAACCTTGCCTGTGATATAAATAGGACAAGCTGGAGAGAGAGCAGTGTGTTCCAGAGATTACCCCATCTAGGGAAGAGGCTCCCCATCCATGTGAAGTGGAGTTCCTCCCTAACCCAGTTCAAGTGCAGCTTGGACAGTTGGATGGGAAACCAGAAATTCATCCCTGGTTTGGCATCTATGTCTCTAATGGACACAGGTAACTTGTAAATGGTTCATCTCCCAGGCCCATGCTTACACTCATCAAGGGTATCAGAACTTGTCAGAGGTTTGGGATGCATGGCTAGGCTTAAAAAGGCCCTTGTGGTTGTTAGCCTAGTAAACACCTAGGGACATATGGTTTTCCAACAAACCTGTTCTGTTCCCTTAACTTAAAACAAATAAATTAAAAATGAACCATTAGACCATATATACGATGTCATATGTAAGTTTCCAGCCAGTTTCCTCAAAAAAAGAAATAAAACAATACATTAGTCATTTTCTTAAGAAGTGTACAAAACACTGTCAAAATGCCATAACTAAGGCATTGTCTGCATCTATAACTGTATATTCTCTTCATAAGATTACTGTTGCAGTAGTCACAAATGGGACTTGTACACTAGGATACTGATATCCAGCTAGTCAGCTAAGATCAGGCTCTTTCTCATGCACCATGCATCTGCTCTTGGCATAAGCCAATATGCTAATACATGAGGGCTGTATGGACACACTGAAAATTCAGAATTTTCTTGCTGTTAGCCTGAATATGCAGATAAAGATTTATTTGGAATTTTTTCTGAAGTTTTAAAAAGTTAGGTGAAAGAAGAAATCAAATGTAAGGTGTAAAATAACTTTTTCTGTCTCTGGTTTCTAAGATTCCAACAAATTATCCAGCTAATCCAAGGCCCTTATTTTATATGATACCTTACTTAATCCAGACAAAAATCTGGTAAGGGTAAGCTTGAAAAGCAGTGGCATGAACACCCTAAAACAAAATCTAATGAATTGCAAGCAACCAGTTCACAATGAACAAAATTTCTGATATATCTTCCCACACTGACTTACTTCAGTAAAAAGCTGGAAGCTCTCTTTCCCATCCACCATGGGACTCTATCACAACTCAGGAGTTCTAGACATCATAAAATGTTTACAGACTCCAATGGAAATATTTTCTTGCAAACCCAGGAATACTAAAGATTCCGAAAGACCCACAACACCTCATTCTTCCAAACTCTTCAAATTGTCTTCATGGGGGGGGGGTCATAGAACCAGTTCATGTAGCTCAATGGGAAAAGGCTTTTTATTCAAAGCATTTTCTGGTACCCCCCCCCCCAAAAAATAAGGATTTTTTCTGGTACTCACAAACATGGGCACCCGGAAACCCTGTCTAGATCTCTCTATATTAAGCACCTTCATGTGTGATCCAAAATTCAAAATGTCAACACTTCCAACCCTATTTTCCCTTCTCTCTCTCCACAAGCTCATTTGGTCACCCTAGATTTAAAGGATACTTGTCTCCACATTCCTGTTCACAAGACTCGCATACCTTTTTATATGATTCTATGATTTGAGGTTACATTATCTGTTTGTTTACCATATGGACTTTCTGCCACTCCAAGAATCTTTGCCAAATGCCTTGCTCCTGTAATAGCCCACTGCAGTCCACAATGCATACACATTTTTCCTCACCTGGATGATTTTCTGATTTTAGCTCTATCCAGTCAGGAAGTGTTAACAACCTTAAAGTTTACCAATAATCTCCATCTTCTCTGATTCACATTGCACCTCAAAAAGTCATCCCTGTGACCTGCTCACAGAGTGATGCTCCTGTAATGTCTTGTAGATACTTCTTTAATGACTGCTTTCTTTCCATCAGACAAGGTGCAAATTTATCAACTTTACTTCCTGAACCTGTGAAAGCAGCACATTGCTTTAGCAAGGGAAATTTTCAGAGCCTTGAGTTTTATGGCCTTATCCAATTTGAAGATTTCTCAAACACTATTCCACTAGGACGATATGGTGGCACTTGAAGTCAGTATGGGTCAAAATTCCTACCCACACACCCACAGAATTCCAGTTCTCCACTTTGTAAGGAAGGAATTGCTTGGGTGGGCCAAAAAGTTGTATTCAGTGTGGGAATTCTCCAGTCTGAGCCTGTTTCAGAGCATAGTCACAGATGTTTTGGACCTTGGGTTGCCTACTTCCAGAGCATTAAAGCACACTGGCTTTGGGACCCACAATAAAGAAGCAAAACACATCAGTCTCAAAGTGATTATGTTTTTTAATAATGCCTAATTTTGGACTATAGGGACATAATACCTTCACTGCAGACTGGCAGTGATACCCTGAGCTTTAGCCATTCAGCACAATCTGTTCGTCCAGATAACTTGCATTCCTTCAGAGCAGAATACAGTGACAGACTCTTTTTAATTGATACTACACAGAGAGGTCTTCTTGTAAATGGGCCACCAGTGGGAATCTTTCAAATAGATCTTTTTTTGCCTCCAAACACAGCAATCAACCTGAGCAGTTCTGCCAGGATGTCTTGCAAAAAAGCCTGGGTGACAGATACCATTCTAATTCCCCTCTTTCCTCTCATAGGTTCATAGGTTCATACTAGGCTATCTGCCCAAGGGCATTTATAAGCCTAGCCCATAGTTATGTGGCTTTCGCCACCCCTTTAGTTTGAATAAAAACTATGCCTATCATTTTTCTGTGCCTCTGTCAAGCAGTGACACTGAAGTAATCCCTGGGGTATATCTGCGATCTCCCATCCATTGGTCAAGATTCCTCTTGAACAAGGCCAGCGAGGTGCTCTGCCTCACATGTACCGGGATTTTGTTCCACAGCATAGGGAGTCTCTGGGTGATGAATCTGTCCCTCCAGCACGTTCTATTTATAACCGTGTCAAGGTTTAAGTCTCTCGCCCTTGTGGTTCTGAGGGATCTAGATTTTTTGAGGTGAAGCATATTCATCAAATCTGGGTTTGACATGGCCTTATATGTCAGGCACAGGTCACCTCTGAGCAAGCGGTATGAGACTGAATAAAGCTGGAGTTCTTTCAGTCGGGCAGCATAAGACATATTTTTGAGACCCTTTATCCTTTTGGTGAGGAACTTTTGGGGCCTTTCAAGCTGCATCAGGTGTCTGGTCAGATACATTCGAACGGGCATTGTACTCAATCATAGGTCTAATGAGTGATGAGTACAGGGGACGATGACCTCCCTTGATCTAGATGTGAATCCCTTCATGATCAGGTGGGCGATATAGAAGGTTTTCCTAACTACTTTAGCAACATGAGTGTCAAACGAAAGACTACTGTCAACTTGGGTCCCCAGATCCCTGATGACTTTTTCTGTGCTCAATGGATTGTCACCTATATGGTAGCTAGGGGTAACCTTGTTTTTCCCGAAGGGTATGACTATGCATTTTTTGGCGTTTAACTTCAGGCCATGGCTCTGGCACCAGTTATCCGTTTCTGTGAGGCCCTTCTGGAGGATATCTGTGTCAGATGTGTTTTCGACTATGGCGCCCAGTTTGCAGTCATCTGCAAACTTTGTCAGCCATAACCCTCCTGTGTTTGCTTGTACTTCAGAAAAGTAGATGCCGAACAAGAGTGGACCCAGGACTGAGCCCTGTGGGACACCACTTGTGACAGGCTTTGAGTCTGACATGGCTCCAGCAACTCTGACCCTGTGGGTTCTGTCGCTAGCCAGTTTGCAACCCATCTTGTGATGTATGGGTTTACATTCAAGCTGATGAGTTTTTCGATGATACCTGAGTGGGGTATTGTGTCAAGGCCTTTGCCAGGTCGAGGTAGGCTGTATGGACTGCCTTTCCTCATCAATGGCCTTGGTGACTGTCTCGAAAAAGTCAACCAAGTTTAAGAGGCAGGATCTGCCTTTGACAAAGCCAAACTGGGTTGGATCCAAAGTCTGCAAGTTCCCTATGTCTTTATTTATGAGTTCCATTATGATCCTCTCCATGGCTTTGCAGATAAGGCTTGTCAAGCTAATGGGGTGGTAATTTCCAGGGTCTGTGGAGGCACCGCCTTATGAAGTGGGACCACAGTCGCGGCGCCACTCCTTGGCACGTATCCTGAGGTGAGGCTAAGATTAAACAGCTGTCCTAACTGTGGGTTTAATTCCTCGTTGAGTTCATGAAGCACACAGCCGGGGACACCATCCGGTCCCATGGATGCTGTGTTTTTGCCTTAGTGAGGGCAGTTCTCACCTGGGCGTTGGAGATGTTTGGGGGCTACAATCCTCTGGAATAGATATCTCTCCTTTTGGGGGAGGGGAGAAGTTTGCACTGAACCTGTCAGCCAGTATGTTAGCAATGTGTGTAGGTTCAGTAATTTTCACATCATTTTGAACTAATTCTGAGCATATCTGGGAGTTTCCTCCTAGGTTTCTAACATAGCTAAAGAAGGCCTTATGATTGTCTTTAGAGTCCTTGGCGATTTTTCTCTCAAAATTTGCCTTGGATGATTTTATGAGAGCTCTTAGTTTTTTACTTATAATGATCAAAGGTGTCTTACCTTTCAAGGATTTTGCTCTATCTTGTAGTAGCTTCCTCCTTTTGTTGTAGAGCTTGTTTATGGCTGGGGTCCACCAGACTGGACGCTTGCCTTTGGTACAGAGAGTCTTAGTTTTGTTTGGGATTGCCTGATCCATGCAGCCCTGTAGGTGCTGGTAGAAGGCATTTGTAAGTGATTCAGCGGTTTGAGTAATGTTTACCACTGGCTCAGGGGCCTTAAAGGAGACCACACTAGTTTTTAGAAGTGTGAAATCGGCTTTTGAGAAGTTTTTCACTGTGGTCTGTCTTGTTGCAGGTGGGGGCGGGATGAGGACCTCCAGCGAGATTAGTTTATGAACTGATCTCACCAGTGAGGGGTATACTTCGGTGTTGAACATTTTGATCCCATGTTCGTGTTGATGAGATCAAGTATGTTTTCACCTCTTGTGTGGATGGTGACTAGTTGTTCCATGTCATTTGAGTTTATGAACTCCAGGAATCTTTGGGTTAGAGTGTTCGGGCTTGAGTAGTGTTCCCAGTCTATATTAGGGTAGTTGAAGTCACCTAGTATGATGGTGTTTGGAGATACATTTATCCCCTCCAATGTTTTCAGGAAGGCCATGTGAAGTTCCTGAGTTTGAGAGGGTGGCCTGTAACATGCTACAAATTGCAGAGCAGTCTTGCCTATGGTTAATTGCACCTGGATGGTCTCCGATGCATCGTGCGTTGCCACCAACCTTGAGGTGTGGGTGTCCTTTATGAATATGGACACCCCCCCTCCTTTCTTGGTGTTGTCCGGATTTTGGGGCCGGAACGTATGATATGAGGGCAATGTTGGTGCCAAAACAAAGGGTACGATATAGCACAAGCAGAGGCCCCCTTTGATGTTCTTCATGTTCTACATACCCAAAGTTCTTCAAAAGATAAAGAAGGACCTTCCAAAGATGCTGCTGGCTGCTCCTTTTTGGCTGAGGCAATGTTTGTTCTTCCTTCTAATGCAAGTGACCAAGGGCTCTAACCAGGTATTACCACACAGGGTGGAATTGTTTACACAAGACAAGAGACCACCGAGTCATCCAAATCTTCTAACCCTAAATCTAACAGTTTGGAATAAAGGTTTTAAATGCTCTTTAAGACACCTTTATTTTGAGGACATGCTATATGTATTTAAGGAGGCAAGAAAACCTGCTGCTAGGAAACTGGAAAAGATTTCCTTGTTGGTGTCAAAACAAAGGGTACGATATAGCACAAGCAGAGGCCCCCTTTGATGTTCTTCATGTTCTACATTGCCCACCTGATCATGAAGGGATTCACATCTAGATCAAGGGAGGTCATCGCCCCCCCTGTACTCATCACTCATTAGACCTATGATTGAGTACAATGCCCCATTCGGAATGTATCTGACCAGACACCTGCAGCAGCTGGAAAGGCCCCAAAAGTTCCTCACCAAAAGGATAAAGGGTCTCAAAAATATGTCTTATGCTGCCCGACTGAAAGAACTCCAGCTCTATTCGGTCTCATACCGCTTGCTCAGAGGTGACCTGTGCCTGACATATAAGGCCATGTCAAACCCTGATTTGATGAATATGCTTCACCTCAAAAAATCTAGATCCCTCAGAACCACAAGGGCGGGAGACTTAAACCTTGACACAGTTATTAATAGAACATGCTGGAGGGACAGATTCATCACCCAGAGACTCCCTATGCTGTGGAACAAAATCCCGGTACATGTGAGGCAGAGCACCTCGCTGGCCTTGTTCAAGAGGAATCTTGACCAATGGATGGGGGATCGCAGATATACCCCAGGGATTACTTCAGTGTCACTGCTTGACAGAGGCACAGCAAAATAATAGGCATAGTTTTATTCAAACTAAAGGGGTGGCGAAAGCCAAATAACTATGGGCTAGGCTTATAAATGCCCTTGGGCAGATAGCCTAGTATGAACCTATGAACCTATGTTTCACTGTTGCAGTCATCACACTTGAGTTATCTGCCTGCGAGTAGCCCTCAGTTGGCCTGAATACCAGAGACTTAGTATTTTTGCGTCAGTTGCTGTCACTCCAGGACTGACGTCAGGTCATCAGGGGTATAAAAGCAGGCAGCCGACGCCATTACATCAGTCTTTCTTGCCAAGAAGCCCAAAGCAGAAGCAGTTCGCAAGTGCCGGTCGGCTACTTGAGTTTTCATTTACGAATTGAATAATCCTGAAGTCTTCTAAAGCTAAGTACCCTGTTGGGGATCCTTTTTTCTTGTTCTAACCAATGTCAGAAAAAGTTAACAATTGCCTTGCCTGTGGAAAGCAAATACCACACAGAGATTTTCATTCTTACTGCATCACCTGTTTAGGCCTAGACCACGACGTACCTCACTGTTGGTTTTGTGCCTTGTTCAATGCCAGAACCATTTGTCGTTGGGCTCTCATTGTCACTAAATTCTTTTGCTCTCGATCTCCATATTCCGAAATGGCTTTGGTAAGCCATCCAACTACTGATAGTCTGAAAAAATGTAAGGATAAAGACAGAGACAGTCTGCACAGGTCCAAAGCTGCCGACGACACTTCCTTTAAGCTAGTCTCCAGTTCACCAGTACGCAGTGAGGTGCTTTTGCAGCCTCTGATGCCCACTTCAGTGGATTCACAGGCCTCTACTGAGACCCGTTCAGAGTCCAGTATGCCGCAAGACTCTTCTTCGACTATGGAACCTGTGGATGTCTCTACCTTGGATGGGTCTGGAGCCGCTGAGCAGGCACCAGCTTCTGAGGCAGTTCTTTGCACTACCGATGTTTGACTCAAACTGACAACTTCATTTTTATCTAAAACTACTAAGTTTCTAAGGCCAAGAGTACGTGCTACGCCTAGAAAACTGGAGACCAAAGAGCATGCACCTGCTCCCTTGCCACAACGACAAATGCTTAGAATGGCAGAAGACCTTATTATGCTGATTAGGGGAAGTCAGCCTTCCCCTGCTAAGAGAAAAAGAGACCATTCCCCTGCAGCTTCAACAGACCAGGAGTCCGATGACTCTGAGGTATCTGATTATGAAGACATGCCCTTATCTGCTTATGAGGATTCAGATGCAGAAAAACCCATTCCCTCTGCCTCTTCTCCAGAGGATTTTTCTTTTGGTGAAACCTTACATACTTTAAGAGAGCATTTCCACTGGGAATGCCAAAACTATCTTCAGTCCAAAAAGAGACTCGGAGAATTTCTAGATTTGCCACAGCACAGGCCTTTAGCAATACCCCCAGTCCTGGAAGTTGTTGATGATGTCTTTATGGAATCCAGTCTTACTCCTGATAGTTTACCCCTTGCCCCTAGGAAACCAGACAGGTACTACAGAGTACCTGACACTCACAAATTTCCTTTCAAGAATCCTACTGCTGACCCAGGGATCATTTCCCAGGGGCCTAAAGGTATCAAGGCAACTACAGCCAAGAATGCCATCTCTTCAGACAGGGATTCCAGAGCTTTGGACAGATGGGGTAAGAAAATATATACCTCTGCAACTCTTGCCATTAGGGTATTGAATTGTCAGTTCACATGCTGAAGTACCAGCAACATATTATGGAACTTATTAAACAAAAAGTATCAACCTTTACAGACTGTGCAGAAAATAAAGAATTGCAGGATCTTATGCACTCTGCAAGCCAAGTCAGCAAGCATACTTTGCAGTGTGGCTTTGATGTCCTAGAAGCATCTTGCAGGGCAGCAGTCACTGGTTCTGTACTGAGAAGGCATGCTTGGCTTAAGGAGCAGACCTTGCCAGACCATGTCAAATCAAAGTTACTAGATGCTCCCTTGAACAAGGACATTTTGTTTGGCACCAAAGCAGAAGAGGTTCTTAAAAAGATGGAAGAAAAAGCTAAATATATGCAGACAGTTAAAGAATTCTTACAAGTGCAACCTCCTAGATTCAGTAGGCATTGCCCCTCAAAACACTGGTCCTTTCCAGCCCCCTCCAGGCCATCTCAAACTAGACTCAGGGGAAACAGACCACCCAGACTACAGTCTCAGGGTATGCAGAGATCTAAGCAATGGAGTGCCCCCACCCCCAAAACAGGGAGTGGTAAGCCATCTCCTTATGGAAAAAAAATCACAATGACTTCTCTACTCCACTCTCTGCTTCTGCCCAATTGCTTGTGCCCCTAGGAGGAAAACTTGCCCTTCATGCAAAAAAATGGATGTCCATCACAAAAGACTGATGGGTCAACATTGTATCCCAGGGGTACAAATTATATTTCCATTCTCTGCCAACCCCAAAAGGGTTCCCAGACCTTCCTCCAAATCAGTGGGCAGAGGTACAAAGCCAAGTCCTATCCCTGCTCCCTATCAGGGCTAGTCAGCCAGTTCCAGCCGAACAGATAGGTCAAGGATTCTATTCCAGACTTTTCCTGGTACCCAGAAAACAGGGCTCTTGGCACCCAATCCTAGATCCTTCAATTCTCAACACCTTCCTGGTGGTACTAAAATTCAAAATGCTTACCCTGCAACAGCTTCTACCTATGCTAGCCAAGGATGCCTGGTTAGTCACCCTAGACTTAAAAGAAGCCTATCTGCACATCCCTATAAGGGAGTCATGCAGGACGTATCTACATTTCAGGGCCGGATCTATACATTATCAGTTCTCTGCACTTCCTTTGACTTATCCACTGCGCCCAGAGTATTCACAAAATGCCTGTCTCCAGACATTGCATACTGCAGGCAGAGAAATATCCAAATTTACCCGTATTTGGATGACTGCCTGAGTCAGGCAGACCATCAGGAATTGCTGTTGCATTTGTGAAAAACCTTCCCATTTCCCTGAGGTACACCACCAACGAAAAGAAATCAAAAACTGGTGCCTAGTCAAAAGATTGTATTCCTGGGAGCAAGCTTGATCACAGCATCCAAGATGGCATTCCTCACTTCAGAAAAACAAGTCTATCTGACAGTCTACTTCAAACAAATGGCCACTAGAACCCAGCTATCTGCAAGGAAAATACTGCAGGCCCTAGGGTTCATGGCCTCATGTATACTGCTAATTCCATATGCAAGACTGCATATGAGAAAACTTCAATGGTACTTAAAAAGTCTTTGTTGCCAAGATTCTCAGGACCTGGAAACAGTTATTCCTATCATACCCTGTCTACTGACAGAGTTTCTTTGGTGGGCAGAAGCATGCAACCACAAGGGACTTCCCTTTACTCAACCCCATGCCACCCAGACCCTAACCACAGATGCATCAGACTATGCCTGGGGAGCACACATGGACGGCAAATGCATCCAGGGCCACTGGATCCCAAGTCAAATTCATCTGCACATCAACCAAAAAGAGATGCTAGCTGTGCAGAGTGCCCTGACAGCTTTCAGATTCCTACTCTTTCCAAGACAACTACTAATAAAAACAGACAACACCACAGTTATGTGGTACATTAACAAGCAGGGGAAACCCATTCTTACCCACTCTGCAGGTTAGTCATGGCCCTGTGGAACATGGCCTTGGGCATGCAAGTCCATCTGGAAGCTCAATTCCTGCCAGGCAAACAAAATTCACTGCAGATGACTTAAGCAAAAATCTCCTAGACCCACACGAGTGGCAGTTAGAGCCCAACATCTTCAACCTTCTCATTTAGAAATGGGAGACTGCAGAGGTGGACCTTTTTGCCTCCCCCTACAACCACCAGCTTAGCAGATTCTGCACCAGGAACCCTCACAACAAGGCCTGGAAAGTGGATACCCTATCTTTTCAGTGGGTAAATCTCAATTTAAGCATTCCCACCTCTGCCCATTCTCACAAGAGTATTACTCAAAATAAGACAGGGCAGACTGAAGACAATTCTGATTGCCCCGGACTGGCCACACCAGCACTGGTACCCACTCCTGCACAGCCTGACATCAGTGCCACCATGGCACCTACACTAGAACCCTACCCTGCTCTCTCAGCAGGAGGGGCAGATTTTACATCCGCAACTGCAAACCCTAAATCTTGCAGCCTGGCTTATCCCTTGAATCCTACCCCAGCAACTCTAAGCAAGCAGGTGCTGGATGTCATTTTTGAAGCCAGAAGACCCAGTACAAGGAAGTCCTATGCAGATAAGTGGAAAAGGTACTGCCCCTGGAGTCTATCTAAAGGAGAGGACACAACTCTGCCCTCCCTGCCTTTAATCCTGGATTACTTAGCAGATCTACTCCACAAAGGCCTGTCCTTCTCTTCCATAAAGATACATGCCTCAGCCATTTCAGCTCATTACAACATTGAGCCACCTCTCTTCTCGCACCTTCTTATCAAACAGTTCCCGAGAGGGGCAAGCAACTTAAGGCCACCAAAGAGAGCACCCACCCCTGCTTGGGACCTCAACTTTGTACTGGAAAAGCTCACACTTCCACCCTTTGAGCCTGTGGCATCAGCAGACTTAAATTCCTCTCTTGGAGCATTGCTTCTGGCCATCACTTCAGCTAGAAGAGTGTATGAACTACAAGCACTTATAGCCTTGGAACCCTTCATTATTTTCCATGCTGTCAGGGTCTCCCTCTGGACAAACCATTCCTTTACGCCTAAAGTGGTGTCCAGTGTGGCTCTCAACCAATCCATACATTTGCAACTTTTTTCCCTAATCCTCAAAATAAACGGGAAAGGATCCTGCACTCATTAGACGTGCACAGACAGCTCAGATTTTGCCTAGATAGGACTAAGCCTTTCAGAAAATCAGATCAGTTACTAGTCAGCTTTGCAACAGGGGCAGAGGGCAAGGCCATTTCAAAGCAAACAATCTCTAAATGGATAGCACATTGCATCCATTTCTGCTACAAGCACCATGGGAAACCAACCCCTCAGAGGGTCAGAACACATTTCATTAGGGCAACATCTACCTCTACAGCATTTCTCAGGGGAGTCCCTACCAGGGACATCCTGGAAGCTGCTACCTGGAGTTCAGCACACACATTCACCAAGCACTACCATTTGCCTATCTTCTCCAAATCCAGGGCAGGTTTTGCAACAGCAGTCCTGCAGGGCATTCTAGTAAGCCCTAATTCTTCTTGACTGCCTCCACCCTTCTTCAGCTTTGGGAATCCACCCAAGTGTGATGACTGCAACAGTGAAACACGAAGAACATATACAGTTGTGTACACTTTCCATAAATGTAGATGTTCGAGTGTATTCACTGTTGCAGTCCTGGTTTCCCTCCCTCCAACACCCTGGTTTCTCTCTATATATATATAATATCTCTATGCCTTTTACCCCCCCCTTTCAGGGGAATTGGTATTGGTATTTACTTTTTACTGGTGGTGTTTTCCTCCACCATAGCGTAGCTCCCTATTGGGGGACTCCTGACATTTGGGGCAAGAAAAACTGATGTAATGGCATCGGCTGCCTGTTTTTATTCCCCTGACGACCTGATGTCAGTCCTGGAGTGACAGCAACTGACACAGAAATACTAAGTCTCTGGTATCCGGGCTGACTGAGGGCTACCTGCAGGCAGATAACCCAAGTGTGGTGACAGCAACAGTGAATATACTCGAACATCTACATTTATGGTAAGTGTACACAACTGTACTTTCTGCATTATGTCTGTGAACTGCTTAATTCTGGCTTGGCATAAACTTCTGTAACAGTGCACACTTCAGCCATTTTTACCTGTTTGCCACTGGATTCCCCTTGATCTTCTGTTTTTCTGGTTGAACAGTTCTCTAAGGAGTAAATACATGTTACACCACTAAAGAAAATGGTGGCTCCCCTTGGGTTAGCTTTTCCAAGACATACTTTAAGTTCCAAGTTCCCTTTGGACCAGCAGTCAACTCCTCTCTAAAATGTATAACTTGGAAGACAGATTTGTTGGTATCCTTAACCTTTGCAAATAGGATGTGTGAGTTTACAGGCCATTCTGTGCATTCAGCCTTTCTTGGTCTTTCACAAGGACAGCGTCTCAGAACCAACCCTTCCTTTATGGCAAATATAGTCTCTGAATGTTTCTGTAAACAAATAATCCATATCCCTTTTTAACCTAACCCCAAAATAAAGGAGAAATAATTATTCACTACTTGGATATCCACATACAACTTAGATTTTATTTGGAAAGAACATTTAGATGATTAAAAAAAATCTCTTAAAATGAGAAGAGAAAGGGACAGACTTCTAAACTATTTCTTGGTTGTCTTGATTGCATTCTTATTCCATTCACTTATATTATCCTAGCCATGATAAGGACCTTCCAGATCATGTAAAAGCACATATTACTAGGGTAGTTGCTACCTCAGGAGCATTTTTTTAAAGGAGTATACAATAGGACCATTCTAAAAGCTGCTACTTGGTCTTCTGTTTACACCTTTACCAAGTATTGTAAACTGGATTTTTTCTCCAGAGCCAGAACTGAATTTGCTAAAGCTGCTCTGCAAGGCATCTTACACTTGAGTTCTATTCCCTCCACCCATTCTACTTGAACTTTGGGAATCATCCCATTTGCAGCAACTACTGCAAGAGTGATCTTATGGAGAGCATAATACAGTTGTGTAGATAACTTACCATAACTAAGGTTGCCACCTATCTCTGTTTTTGCAGGACAGTCCCTTTTTTTTGGGCAGATGTGTTCACAGAACCATGAAGAATGGCAAATACCCTGAGATTTTAGAGGTAACAAAATTCCTAAATTTTCTCTTCTTTTGTATCTGGAGCACTTTAAAATGATATCAGACAATAGCAGCAACTGATATTCTATAGCAGTAAGCATTTGCTTCGGCAAATTGTGAAATAATGTTCTTTGCACCTGCTGTCAGTATGAGGGGGTCCTGCAAAATCTCACATTTGGATACAAAATGTCCTACTATGGGCATCTGAAAAGGTGACAACACTATCCATAATAGTAGATGTTCAAACAGATCAGTGTTGCAGTATAAATACCTTCCCTCCATCCCATTTGGTAAATAACTTCTGTGACCAGGGTGGGTTATGTAGTAAATTTACATATAGGATAATAGGAGGTTACTAGGCTATTGGCCCTGAGCCCCTTATAAGCCTAGCCAAAAGTTTAGCCCATGTTTAGACAAATCAGCACCTAAAGCCCTGTTCAGCAGGGACACGGGTGGAATCCCAAAGATATATTTTCTGTTCATTTTCTGTTTCCCATCCAGTTATTCAAGTTGCGCTTAAAAAGGGGTAAAGAGGTACTCTGCTTGATGTGGAGAGGGAGTCTATTCCATATAGGATCATAAAATAGGGGGCATCCAGATTTGAACCAGAGACCTCTTGATCTGTAGTCAAATCCTCTACCACTGAGCTATACCCCATTTCACTATCATAAAATAATGTTATGGTAGAAATATAAACAGAAGAAAGAATACTTGTAAGTAGGAAAGTAAATTGTTGCAGGTGCAAAGATATGGAGGTGGAAAGGAAAAGATAGGAAACTAAAAAGATATGGCTGTAACAGAATTAATACAAAAAGTGCAACATTTTTTGTGCCTAGGTCAGACTGGAAGCACTAGTGGAGGAAAAAAAATGAAAGACCATTGAATATTTTAGTCTGCTACTGCTGAGCTCTAGCTCAAATGAAGTGTGGTGTAAATATTGTTCAATGTATATAGTTCAAATATATTGCTGTGTGTGTGTGTGTGTGTGTGTGTGTGTTTGCAGCTGCTTTTTTATATTTCAGTTAAGAAAACAAGCAACCAGTCAGAATTTTAGTTTCAAACCAGGAAAGACAGAAGAAGAAGATGAAAAATAAAAGGCTTGAAAATAAATTTAAGATCAATAATGAGCAAATGCAGAAAAATTATGAGGAAATTAAAATTTTAAAAAGAATGACACTGTTGACTTGGAATGTTAAGAGACTGACAGATGAAAGCAAAAATGAAAGAATATTAGGCTGTGTTGAAAAATGTGCAGAACAGGTAGTGATGTTGCAGGGGACACATCTCAATAAAGGGGAGCCTGAGAAAATGATAAAATGAAGTAGGATGCTATATAAGTATGAAAGGTGGAAGGGGTCCTGTTACTCTTAAAACAGAGCACTGAAATAAAGGTAGTGGAAGAAAATTGTGACAGGTTGGGATGATATGTAATGATAAAAGCTATTTGGAGAGGTAAGAGTATTAACTTAGTGGTGATGTATTTTAGATAATGGACAATGTGGTGCCTCTTCAGCAAGGCATTACACTAATAGCAGGAGACTGGAACTTGTGCAACAAACAGGATATGGCAGGGGGAGGCAGGGGGACCAGTGAGAATTACATTGAAAGAAACATACTTAGAAAATGTGACTTTTTGGATTAGGGGATATTATGAGAATGGGGCAGGGTGATGTAGAGTTTTACATATTTTCAGGAAAATATAAGACACGGACAAGATTAGACAGGTATCGTGGCAAAGGAATATGTGTACCTAATGTAACAGAAAGCAACTTTCCCAATTACGCTGTCTGATCATACTTCAACATTGGTTAAGTTCAGGAAGAAAAAAATGTAAGAAGGATAAAACGCAATGGCAGTTCTCTACATACCTGTTAAAAAGAAAACCATTTGCCAGCGGGGTAGATGGTGTACTAAATTAGATTATGGAAGAGATTGATATCAGGAAATGAAGATAGGGATGGTTTGGGATAAGAGCAAGGAAAAGGAAACTAGGTATAATTTGGGATAACAGCAAAGAGAAATGTAACACTCTAATTAGAGAGACAGCTAAAGAAATATGGATAGAAAGCAGGGCTAGCTATCTAGGAGCAATAGGAAAAATAAAAAAAAGTGCTAGACTGAAAAAGAATAAACAGAGATAGGGGCTGCGAGGAACAGCTAAAAAAGGCTAACCATCCAATTGTGGACTATTTGGAAAAGCTAATTGAGTTTAAAGCCAATACATTGAAACAAAAGTTCTTTGTGTCCATTGCAAAAGGTAATAAATGCTCAGCTAAGAGACTAAGGCAATTCAAAATGGAACCTATGATCTCAAGGTTAAGGAACCAGAATAGAGGGGAATTAATAATGGAGCCCACAGAAATGAGGGCAATAATGACAAAATATTATAAGAATTTATATAAGCAAGATGCAGAATTAAAGGTCAGAAGGGACAAATATGACAGGCTATGTAGCAAGATTAAATCTGCCCAAGATAAGTGATTTAGATGAAAAGTTCTGATGGCAGAAATAAGTGAAATTAAAATTTTGAGATCATAAATAACCAAAGTGTGGGGAAAGCATCAGGAGGTCCAGGAACAGATAGTAGACATTTGGAAGTGAGTATGGGAAAATATATCCTCCACTGAGAAGATGTTACCCAGTCACTATAAAAGGCAGTTCTGGTGATAATATCAAAAGAAGGTAAAGACATATCTCAATTTTAAATCATGACTATAAGAATTTTATGGTAACAGTGACAAAAAAGGTGGCAAGTTTATTAGCAAGAGTAGTTGGATTAGATCAGTGCAGATTCGTTGAAGGGAGACAAATATTTGATAATATAAGTAATACATTAGTAAGATGGAGTAAGCAGCAAGAGAATATTAGGTTTAAAGGGTTGGATACTGAGATATCATTTGGCAGACTTAGCTGGGGCTTTGGAGAAGGACTCTAAGAGAATTGGAGTTCCCATAAAAGCGGATAGATGTTAATTTTAAAATATATAAAGGTTGGAGTGCCATTGTAAAGTGTGTATGAAGGCTGTCAGATTCAGTAGAACTATGGAGAGGTATAAGACAAGGTTGCATACTTTTCCCAATCCTGTTTGAACTACTAGCAAAGAAGATCAAGCAATCAGTAATAGTAGGCTATGGTCCAGTTCTAAAAGACTTGCCCCTAGATTTAATAAATTCTGTGTAGGCATAGTGTAGAGCCTACATGGAATGTTACTGTGTCCGTGTACATGGTTCCCCCTTGGCAGCTCGCCGTGCATATTAAACATGGCACGTTGGCAAGGGAGAGCCGCCGGACACGTTTAGTGAATCAGTCTTGGGAATATGGTGCTAACTGTGTCTGCAGATGAGTAACACACTCCCTGCACTGTCCAATAGGAGTATAACAATGTAATATATTTATTTATTTTTAATAAAAATCATGTTTGCGCAGTGCTAAGCAGCTCTGAGACACCAGACATCTAAAAATAGAAACCGAATGTATTTATTTAATTAAAGGTCAAATTTAAGCATAGCTGAGCAGGTTTGCATGGCACACCACAGTGCTCAGCAGTGCTTAAAGGTAGCTCAGAGGTATATGTAAATGTAGAGCAGCATTCCACATAGCCAAATGGGTAGAGTTCTGTCCTTATATGCAGTAGGTGCAGGGTTTTACTACTTGAAGGGTATACAAATTATTTTTAATCCTACTCTGCTGTACTCAGCTAAGCTCTGGTAAGACATGCTAAGCACTGCTTAAGCTAGATACATTTTAGCACTGCCTGGCAGTGCTTGGCACCTCTGGGGTTTGCTTATCTGGTTTGTGCCCTGCTAAGCACTGCTAGGCATTGTCAGTTTAAGCACTGCTCAGTTGAGCTGAGCTGGTTTGTGCGGTGCTGAGAGAAGTGCCACATTTTTAAATATTGCCCAGTGGCATGCAGGGGTGGGAAAACAGGCTAGATTAATCCCAATAGGTGGGAATACATCATAATCCGTTGGAGTTCTGACTCTGAAGGGTACAATGGCAGGCACTGGAGAGGGTTCATGCTTTTGGGTGCAGCACTGGGGCATTCAGGAGTTCAGGGCCATGGTTGGACTCCTTATAATAAAACACAAGGGATGACTGATGTAGAAGGTTACCAGGGCTCAGAGTTCAAGGCAGAGGCCTGGGACGGGCTGACAAAGGACCTCACCAGTGCAACTGGTATCCCCCACATAGGTGAGCAGTGTCATCTCCACCATGACGACCTGAAAAGAAGGAAGGGGGCTCTCTTGGACACCTGGGTCCAAGAATTCTGGGCTGGGAATGTTCTACATGTATGTAAGTACCTTTACCTGTGTTTCATCAATATCTAATTTTGAATGTCTGCTAAACTGGTATACATAATACTGCCATTCTCTCCTAACAGCTGCAGAAGAGGGGGCTCGCAGCATCGAGGCGCATGCTGGGCACTTGGCCAGGTTGCACCATGAGTGTGGTGAGTACAGATGTATTTTGCTACCTGTAGTCAAATAAGCAAGAAAGAGTAAAGCATTAACTTTAACCATAACAAACTATTATATGCAATAAAACATAGTAGTGCAATAACAGTGGAATTACAGCTGTGTTGCACACCTGCATAATTATAAATGTTGTGCAATAAAAGCATGAAATTATATCATTAACTGATTGAAGGTTTCTCTAATAAAGTCTGTTGTGCAATGACTGTGGCAGTAGGGCTGATGTTCAAGAAATCAATTATGACAACTGTTGTGCAATAAAAACACAAAATAGTATTTGTCCCTGCATGAAGGTATGTCTAATAAAGTCTGTTGTGCAATAGGGCTGTTTTGCAAGAAATCAGTTATTACAAGTGTTCTGCAATAAAACCATGAAATAGTATCAGTACCTGCATGAAGGTATGTCTAATAAAGTCTGTGCAATAAGTGTATGTTCAGGGTTGTACTGTAAGAAATCACTTATGACAACTGGTCTGCAACAACACGGAGCAACAGCGATAACACCAAGGTAAATGTGTACAGCAGGATTGTCTTGTTTTCACTGTTGCATGTCAGCTACAAGCATTCAGGCTGTGAGGTATGGTGCTGCAGTCAGGTATAACAGTGTACTAGTTGTACACTGCAAATAATAACCCTAATCGTATATTGGTTGCTCACTTCACAGATATTTCAACACACTAACAATGTAATGTGTACACCTGAATTTGACATAGTCATGTACACATTACCTAGTATCTCTGTCATGCTTGAATGTCATGCATGTGTGTTTATCTGTCACTGTAGTCAAGTATAAAACTGTACCAGTATTAGCAGGTTATATTCTGGTGACAGGTGAGCTATAGGCAAATATCAGTCAGTCAGCAATCATCAATGACTCAGTATCTCAGTTTGCTAAATGCTGTGCCTGAAGTACATTTTTTGCCACAGACAGATCAGGGTTCGAATCCAGTCCTATGTAGCTCTATATATTACAGTATCAGTCACGTAATGTTTACAGATATTCTCTCCACAGGAACTACAGGTAAATGGGGTGAGGTAGCCCATATTATGAGTACATTATTGTGTGTTTACATGTCAGACACTGTTACAGTCATTACCAGGAATGTGAAAATATAGCATAAAAAACAGGAAATAAGTGTACTAATAATGAAATAAAGTAGAAGAAATAAAATGTGTAAACTCTGGTATGGCCACATGCCCAAAGTATGTGTTAAAGGTAGCTGCAGTCAGTTAATACATTTGATGCAGATGTCCACTGCTGTCACTGCTATTGGGTTTTATCCCCATGCCTGCCAAGCAAGGCATGATAGTTAATTGTATGTACACATACATGTCTCTCAAGTGTCATGCTGCCTTGGAATGTAATTACCACTGCATAATCCATCTGTCACAGATGAATCATTGACATTATTACGTAAATAATAAAGTAACACTACCTCACCCTATAGTATACCTTGGTAGTCATATAGGTACACCTGATGTGCAAGTGCTCTGTGTAGCTGCGGACCCACAGTTGTTACTGCTTGGCCCATACTGCCCCATGCGGATAGCTTGAGACTGAGGTATGTACATGCTGCAGCAGTTATAGGGCACTTTTACACATAAAGAAAGGACAGATTTGTAGAGTAGATAGAAGTACTGTTGTCAACTATATAGCCTAGAATGGTATTAATGGACTGTATTTCTCTCTCTCCCCACACCTTATCTTCAAATATTTATTATTGTTATTCAGTGGTTATGGTTTACTATTAACATCTGTTGTTACATAAACTTTATTTTGGGGCATGTGTTTTATCACTGTTATGTATTAAACTGTTTGCATATTAACATATCTTGTAGAATCACCTACTCTGTTGGCCTTATGCTGTATTTGTTACTGACATGCTGTTAATATACTGACTGTTCTTTTGTTTATTATTGCATTTCACATAATATGCATTGAAATGTAATGGGATTATTTCCAATGTTCTGGCATGCAGTTATTACTAATAATAGTTTTGTTCATAACTAACCTAAATGTATTGCATCACCTCCATAATCACAGTAAATTAGGGTAGCCCAGTTCCTGCTGATCCACCTACCCTACCTCAGCTGGCTGTGGCACCGGGTACCAGCGTGTCTGGGACCCAAGCCAGTGGTGCCCCCTCTGCTGGCCATGCACCACCTTCAGGTGGAACCGCCTCAAGGGATGGGGCCTGTTCCCCCTGGGTGTGGTAGTAGAGGGGCAGTAGTCACCCAGGATTGACTACCAGCCACAGTGAACAGGATTCTTCATAAGAATTATGAACAACGCCTGCACCAGCTCGAGGGCAGACTTGACAACTTGGTGGGGCCTGCTAGCCCTGGTGCCCAGCTTCCAGCACAGCCACCTTTGGGGCAGTGAAGGAGCAGTGTGGACTACCCATGGGTGGAGTCCTCAGTCATGTTGCTGCTGTCTGGAGGCACATGCTCCTCAGATTCCACAACACCCTCCCCATCCTAGGTGTTTACCTCCCTCATGTGTCACACACTGCCCCTGTCTTCTTTCTTGTCTGTCTGCAATTGCATCATCTCCTACCCAGCTGACCTCCCCACATGTACCTATATCCCTTCCCCAACTTTTCACTCTGTCCTTATAAAAAAAAAAAAAATAATAATAATAATGGGCATCTGTCCCACAAAAAAATATCGCCCCATACATAGCTTGCCATTTTGCACACGTCCACTGGACACAACTAATTCAGTCCAATTGGCCTGACAACACATTTATGTTGTCTTCACCCCTCTCTCTGGGGTTTGAGAGTCCAAATTCATCCTCCAAATCTGTCAAAATGCACAGCTGTACAAGAAATGGAAAGCTATGGTCCTTCCCTGCACTTGTCCTGCATATCCCTACCTGCCTTTCACTATGTTTTTCCCCCCTGCTTGCCCCCATTTCACCATTCTCCTATTACCTCCTTTCTCTTTTCTTTTTTAAAATTTTTAGCATGGGTTTGCACTGAGCTAAGTGGCGCACCACACAGACCTGCTTAAAAGTGCTTTAATGTGCCTTAACGATCTTATGTGTTTCTCATAGTGATAGGCAGATGTACAAAATAATCACCCCTGCCATTATTTGAACCTGGGTCCCTTTCAACTACAGCCTACTGCATTAGCCCACTAGACCACACAGATCTTAATTAGCACAGGTGTTTTCAGGAAAACATACTGAGTGCCACTGATAGACTGCAATTGAACCTAATGGGAGAAATGGGAGTGTACCTTGGACTCTGATGAAAAAATACACCAGTAGAGAGCCAAATAAATATTAATGGCAGTACGTTAGGCCTGAGATAACAGGCAAATGTTCACTTTTATCTGCAACATCTTTAAACACAATTGCTAAGCCATCAGTGGCACTGTACATATGTTCACCTGGGACCCTGCTGCAGAACAACTGCATGTGAAATCCATGCACATACCAATGGATGCAGACAAAGTGTGTCACAGCTGTATGTATGCACATATGTTTGGCAAATACACCTGCTGCAGTACTGACTCAATAGCTCAGTCTGTTAAATGCTTTCTAACACACACACACAGTCATGGGTTCATTGAACTTCAATTACATTGTGAACACAGCAAGTAATGACTGACTCATGCAACTTTAATCCCCATAAGTTATTGCTACTGAATTATCAGCTACCCAGTTTTGCAAGTCACAGGCCTGCAGGTAGGGACACACTGCACACATTCGGATATCCTAAGTATATTCCACCTACTACTCTGCTTTTGGCACTGCTGCATAACAGATGTACCATAAGCACATGCCTTGAGTACACTGTAATGGGTACCCTTTCCCTGGCTTTCCTGTAACAACATGGCTGACACAGCTCTTGCAGTTACACGTACAGGTTGCAGGCCTCCCAAGTGTACACCCCCCACTGTGTCCTAGGTTGCAGCAGTAGCTGCAGCCTGGAGAATGCATGACTGTATATTAACGTAGCTGCTACAGACTGACCATACCTCACAACCCCCTATAACAAGGGATCCGAACACAACCATACATAAAGGGGGGCCAAAGGCCCAGAGATAGGTACATCTATCACAGTTTTCCCCTACAAACATAGTAAGTGGATAGAATAGCAGCTACTGCATTACCATGCATATTCTGATGGTTATGAAGTGTGGCACTCACATGTCTCTCTCCCCCTTCTGACCTCAATCCACAATGTTTGCCAGTGACCTGCCAGATGACCACACTGTCATGGGACATTGAGCAAACATATGAGGCAAAACTGTAGACATAATGTATACATCTCTACAGTAGACAGTATTTGTACTTACCCTCTGTGATGCTGTAGTCTCCACACCTCAGTAATGTCCATCTTAAAAACTAAGAAAGAGGCCAAGGCCTGCATGAAGACCTTATATATTGCACTGTGGTGCCATGTCATTGGCTAATGATAGTGCAATTCAGGTGTGTTGGATGCAATTATCAAGTCTGAGCCACAGATTGGTGCACATGCAATTACCTGTTAATAAGCATCACCTATAAAATGCAAGCAACTGCTTATGGGGAACAGGTCTGTATGTGGTTTTACTCACACAGACTGCATACTTGCAAAGCATTTGCAGAGGAACTGTTCAGTAAAAGGAATATATTACTCTACCATAAAAAGTGATGCAGATGGGAGGGTGGAGGTATGGGGTATAGACATTGCAACAGTAGACTTGTATTAGAGCTATGATACTGACATGGCAGTGATACTCCATTGTCCAACACCTACAGGAATGCCTCTCAATTGTCCCTGTTTTGACTCACATCTCTGCTCTATCCCTGTTCATGCCTCTTACAATGATTTGCTGTTATAGTAAAGATAGTGGATTACACCTAAGACATAGTGACACTAAGTACAGATGTACAATCCTGTAACATCAACCTATGGACTGTAATTCACCTCCTCTCAGTCTGTCGATGCTGCACATAAATAGTACTAATATTGTAAAAGTGTCCCTGATGTACTCTGGCTAAGTCCCTGTTTCATGAGCATTCATTATTGTCTGGTTGACAGGTATGCCTAACATACCTCTCAACCTCCTACAGTAAGATATCAGGACAAAGACATATTTAATGGGGGTCAAATGCCCAAACCCAGTGGCAGACTATACATATTGGCCATACAAAGTAAGACTGTGAGTAGAGTAACAGATATTACTGTAGCATAAGTGTTGTCTGAGAGGTCTGATGGGTAGCAGTTAGATTCTGTGTCAGTTTTCTGACAGCAGCCATCACTCAGTAGACAACCATTTGTCAGACATGCACATGTTTGTGCAAGACTGACCACAGTTATGAGGCAAACATGGTGACATTCTGCAAACATCTGCATAGCTGAGATATATGATGCCAACAGGGAACATATACAACAGCAGGTTTGCATTGCTGTCTGTCATTGTGGCACACTGGTGTGGCTGGACTGCCCCCATATAATTGCTGGAATATTACACTGCTATTTCTCTGACAGCAGCAGTGTCACATATTATTGGGGATTTGCCTGTATATGGGACACATCACAGTACACTGCATTGATGGCTGTAGAGACATACTGCACAACCTGTCCCAGCACACAGGGACATTACCCAGTATTGCTACTATCTTGGTGTTAGCCACGCATGTAGTGTGTTGCCAAACTGTGGGGTATGACATGAGGGAGCAGTGGATAGTGCAGGCCATTATGGGTGTAGGGTGCGTACATAGTGAACATCCATGTATCTGGTCCTGTAATGTGTTTCCCTCTTGTTGCCTTGCAGGAACAATGTGTTGACAGAGACATTCTAAATTTTCATCAGTGGAAAATGATGCTATACTGGATGCCCTCAGACTCAGACATCACATCCTGCTGTCAAGGGGTCACCACAATCATGAACAGCAGCAACATTGTTAATGATATTGAACAACAGGACAAGACCTATGAGCAGGTTTGACACTGTGCCACAGACATGGTTAATGCCGCATGTCAAAGGGCAGCTGCTGTTGCCAGAGATTGTGCTGCCACCAGTGGAAGGCCTGCAGCAGAACAACCACAGAGGAATTTCTGGTGAACTTAGGATCGACCCATAACTCCCAACCAACCATAGTGCCATACATCCTGGAGGTGGGTGTCACAGCATCCACATCAGAGGAGCATCCAGGTAAGCCAACTGTGTTCACCAGTATAATACATTTCCAGTCATTGTGGCAGGCTCTACAGAGCAGTACATGGGTGTCAGGTCTATCTGCATTGGGGGGGGTGGCTTTTTACCACAGTTGTGCACACATACTCAGACTGTCAGCAATATAGCCAGTATCACAGTAGCTACTGTACATGCGGATATATGCACATATTACCTTGTAACACTGCAATAGTTAGCGTTGCTGACAATACCTCTCCCTCACCTTTTCACAGGTACATCAGGTGTGGCTGGAGTTTGTGGTCCTGTACTTGGTAAGTGTTATACTGTTATTTTGCCTGATCAGATATACCCTATGAATGTTTTTGCACAAGTATTCTGCTTTGCTAGAGTAGAATAATTGTATGTTCCATTTTGGAGCAGTTAACTACAGAGCATAGCCTAGGGAATGACAGGTGTTATTTGTACAAACATTAACATGCAGTTATAGTTATGGGCAACTACACTGCCTGCTATACATGAGACAATTATTCCAAGATGCCAATTCAGACACAATAGGGAGAAGGTACATACCTGAGGCAGTGGTAGTACAACTGGCATATCATTGTCAAGATAAGTGTACTGGGTTTTATGTGTAGTTCTGTCACATACACTGTCATATTGCATAGCTCACAGGTGTATTGAACTGGCATTGTTACCCGGATGTAGGTGATGTGCATGTTATACAGGGCCTGGGTTGTCTGTGTATGTTGTGTGTGTGTGTGTGTGTGTGTGTGTGTGTGTGTGTGTGTGTGTGTGTGTGTGTGTGTGTGTGTGTGTGTGTGTGTGTGTGTGTTGTGCCTGGGATCAGAGATAAGAAGATGTGGGACATGTAATGCAGTTGTGGATCCTCATCTGTATGAGTCTATCTGGATTACCATACATAATAGTGCAGGTGGTAATGTACTGCTTTTGTCTTGCTTCTCACAAGTGAACGGGGGGGTTGGAGTCTGTCCCCCCTGCCAACCTGATGTTAGTCTCTCATCAGACTCTGATGATGATAGTGGCCATAGTGAGGCACTGGGGGGTTGTCAGTGGCTGAATATGTCCCAGAGGTTGACATCCCTCTTCTGCCCCTATTGTCTCTGCACACAGTCAGTATGCCCACACACATCAGTCACCAGAGGCCACAGATATAGCACATTCAGAGGATGGTGACATAGTACAGGACAGTGTGAGACCTATGGTGTCAATGAGTGTAGACATTGGCCACAGCCAGACAGCTGGTGAGGTCCCACCCAGGCAGATTGACAGAGTTGCTCGAAGGTGAATTGCTGCCCATCCAGTTCCTGTTGCATGTGTCACATTGCGGGTCACTCGACCCATGTTTTGGGCTGTCATAGAGGCACAGGCATGAGCTGAATGCAACACCAAATGGATTCTTAGGGTTATGGATGCAGCACAGTCTGGCATCCATGACTGCCTCCAACTCATTGGTGATGCCATGAAAAGTTTCACTGATGCAGTGGACGGACAGTGGGCTCAGACAGTGTCTGTCTTTGAGCACACATTGTCTATGCTGGAACATGTGGCTGGGGTTGGGCTTCAGACATGGGACATAGGCCAGTAACACCATTTGCTGATAGTCCATGTGGCCATGCACACTCAGCTTCCCGTAGTGGCAGCACCTCCAGCACTACACAGGGAAGTGTGCTGTCCACACCACGATGTGGCAGGCCATGGGAATGTGGTCCTAGCAGTCCCATGGGGGACACAGGCCCAGCAGACAACAGTCACCATCAGGTAGTAGCACCACATCTGACCTTGGGCATGGTGCTGCCCATGCTATTCATGGAGGAGCCAGTTCCTGTGTTCATAACCAGGGACAGTGAACATCCACTCTACCATATATGGTCCACAGCTGCTCACCATACGTATGTGTTGGACTAGCACTGAGCTTGACTGTGTACATGCACACACTCTAACACCATTGTCACATGCAGGTCACTTGCAGACACACACAGAACCTCTCCATGACCCATGTCACCAGCACCCCTTCCTGACTCTCACACATGCTGTCAACTGTTTGGCACAGCCTAGGCCTCCAGCACCACCACACCCTGTTCATGTGATGATACCTGTGCCACATCCCTGCCATCCATGCCATCGATGTGGGAACCTGCATATATGTGTATGATGCACAGGGTGACTATATAATTTTATATGTGTTTGTGTAGTGCAGTAGTGTTATGCCATGACAGTTGTGGGCAACATCAGGTACTGTATACTGGCATGTGTCAGGAGTACACATCAAACATTGTGTATCTTTGTTGCCTGATGGTACACTGGCAGTACTACTATAGAATGACAGGTGTGTTATGGAGCTTTGTATGTTTTTGTCCCAGGAGTTTGAGCGATGCAACCATGGACACATGGTGGAAATACAGTGGCACAGGATGGCAAGGCAGCACATCAGAGACATGATGTCAACAAGGTATGCCAGTATATGTACATGGCTCCCTAAGTGCATATATGTAGAACATTGTGTCAGGGACAATGGGGACAGTCAACTTCATAATGCTTTCATACCCTGTGGCATGCTCTACTACCCTTGATACATGTCACCTGGGTAGTCTGCATCTACAACTTGTAGATGGTGGCAGACATTAATTATGCTTATGTAGAGGAGGGAAATTTAGGGCCAGCATCTAGTCATAGGGCCATAAAATGCATAACCAATGCACAGGGATAGGCCACATGGGCATGTCTCTGCTGTCAGAGGACATAATTACACACACACAAGATAGATGCTGTGAGAGTAGAACCCCTACCTATCTAGTATTACACACTATAGCTCACAGTACTTATCGCATGTGCCATGCTGTTTATCTGATAATACATTGTTGGCCAGTGCTCCTAAGGTGTGTGACATCAGCAGGCCTTGTAATAGAGGCCAGTGTTGAGGCCAGCAGCTAGGCAATGGGCATAAAATGCATAACCATTGTAGAACGATAGCCCATAGGGGCTTGTCTGATGCACTGTGTGGGGATATATTTACACACACACACAGACACACACACACACACACCAGTTTGATGCTGTGAGAGTAGAACCCCTACCTGTCTAGTGCTACACACTATAGCTCACAGTATTTATCTCATGTGCCACACTGTTTATTTGATAATATACTGTCAGACAGTGCACTTAAGGTGGATGACATCACCAGGCCTTGTAGAGGAGGTAATTTAGAGGCCTGCAGCCAGTCACAGGGCCATAAAATGCATAACATTGCATGGAGACAGGCCATATGGGCAAGTCCATAGTGCTGTGAGGGGATATTTTGATACATACACACACACACACACACACACACACACACACACACACACACACACACACACTGTTGGAGGATGTGGGATTAGAACTCCTACCTATTTAGTATTACACACTACAGCTCACAGTACCTATTGCACATGCCACATGTTATGTCTGTTGTATATGTTGCTGCAGACACAGTTCTTGTGAAGTACGTAAAGTGGCTTTGTGTTAGACAGTGTGTGACCTGCAGAGTGATACTGCTTGGTACTGATAGTGTATCTAGTGTCTAAGGGGGGGATACCTGGTAATATCCCTGCTATGTGTGTACACGTACCAGTCTGGCCATATGTGGCTGTTTGCAGTTTGATAGGCAGACATGTGGCCAGGGACAATATGGCCTGCCCAAGGAGTCCATAGCACCCATTGTACATTACACCACCTGTGTACCCATGTTTGTCTGCATGGAGACAGCCTGCAGGCTCAGTGGTCTGTGGATGAGTGGATTATGTGCTGTTGTGGCCTTGGTCTGGTGACATCGGACAGCTGTTGTGATGTGTATGTGCAGATAACCCCAGCATTCAGTGGTATGTGGGAACATTTGTACATCCCTGCCCATATCTGTATCAATGTTGTATAAAAGGGTTGCTTTCATAAATGTAGTTGTGTGTGTCAGTAATGTACATGTGTTCTACAGAAGAATCTGGGGAGTCTATGTATCATTGTACTTTATATAGCTGTATATACATCTTGTTATTAGAGATATATATGTGCCACATACCGATAGAAACAGCAATCAAGTGTGAGGGGGATAGGGAGAGACATATATATATATATATATATATATATATATATATATATATATATATATATATATATGTAGCTGTATGTATGTATAGACATATTTCCACATAGCAGGTCTCCGATAGAGGCAACAGACTTGGGCTACAGTTAGCTAAGTGTAGGAGCATGCCCAGTGTGATTGTCAGTACTTATAAGATAACTCCAGGCTAGAGCCTACCTGTACTCCAGTCTGAGATTATTGTGTGCTACAGGCCATTGGCTACTGCACCTGTTACCACAGTACTGCAGTTGCCTGATATTGTTCAAGGCATTCCCCAGCTGTCTGCTGACCTTAAAATGTGACTCAAATATCAAAACTGTAGAGAGCTTCACAGACTGTCCACACTCTTGCTGCATATTTTGGCCCATTTCACATAACGTTGTTTTCTGGAAAATTCATGGCACATTAGTCAAGACTGAAGTAAAGTAATACTGACAGATATTTCAGTTGGAGACACCATGCACAGCAGGTGAGTCATGCAAATGCAGGACCTGTTATTCTATCCACATTCTATGCTTGTAGGAGCAAGTATCTAAAACATGTCCCAAGTTGTGGTCTTTGTCCCACTTTCATTGACTGTATTTCAACAGATTTCCTGCTGTCAGATGTTGAGAAAGGTATGATGTGACTGGGGTACATAGTGAAACATCACACACAGGGTGACAGTCTGCATACCTCTCCTTGTACATATTTTTGCAGAATGTCCAGCATTTCTCCTCATATCTCTGCTGTGTTCCTCATACATTTGTGGTTTTTCAGTGCTATACTGTACATCAGTCACTGACACATTTAACTGATGGCCTTTATATCCTGCAGCTAATGTGACCTGTTGCAGCCTGCTGTTAAACTAGTCACCTGCTAGCTACTCAGAGCAAGTATAATGTCTGTCTGTAGGTATGGCCCTTTGTGCCCCCAGTCACTCCATTTTTGTCCAGCTTTCTTACAGTACCAGATTGAGGGTTTCTGACAGTCTGTGGGACTGCCACCATATGTGTACCTCACATGCTAAAGATGTAGGATGCTGCCAGATTGGAAACATCAACACCATCACACATGCTACTGCCCCTGGCCCAATGAGCCACACTGGCCTACAGACAGAAAGGTTTCCTCCCTCACACTATCAACAAGATAGGGGGATTTTCTGGTCTGCTGGTATATCATTGCAGACTTACTGTTACAGCAGTTGTATGGCAACACTGATGTGTTTGGGTTGAGGGAAGACCAGCCTATGGTCTGCTGGCATAGACAGTTGTGCAACTGTCCTGTGAGCCCACTGTTTGGCATCTCTCTGGACTACTGTCATGGAGTTTCCAGCCATGTGGCCAGTATGGGGCATATACTAGTGACCAGAGTACCTGTTGTCCCAAGTGTCTGTTAGATCTGTACATGTAGCCCAATATGCAAGCATATATCTATGTAAGTAGCCAAATAGCACACTATATATAGTCCACTATATTCCCTTGCATGCATGCATGCGACAGGTCCATACATATGCTACCATATTATAGTACCCGTTACAAGTGGTGTACAGGAGAGTGACTTACCTTGTGAATGCAGCAGTTGACAGACCTATAGTTCAGGGATGCCTCTGTCTGATGCAGGCAGTCCACAGCCAATACATGGTGAAGTGCAGGTTGTGTGGCCTAGCTGGCATCATTTTTACTGATATGTATGTGAGTCGGAGTACAGTGTCAGTCCCTAGGGCCCTAGGTTATCAGTGCATGTGCTATGTGTTGTCTTTTGGCCAAGGCCAGGGCGTATTGGGCATGCCTACATCTGCCTACAGGGATAGCCTCCAGGAGTTTCTCCTTCGAGTCCTCCTGTGGTTGTGGCGGTGGTGACCTAAGCACTGGTGGGGGTCTGTGTATCACTTCTCTTTGCTGATCCTGCTACAGCTGTCTCTACAGGATCATATTGTGTAGCATGGCATATAATGTGAACATCTGTGCACATGTAGCTGGAGACTACTGCAAGGTTCCACCAGGTATATCGAGGCACTGGAACCATGACTTCAACTGCCCAAACACATGCTCTATAATGTTCCTGGTTTGTGTGTGTGCCTCATTATAGCATTCTTTGGTGGGTGGGTGTGCATTTCTGATGGGTGTCATCATTCACTGTTCCAGTGCATAGCCAGCATCCACAAATAAATGGCCATGTGGGATATCCCCCCTAGCAAACACCTGGTACAGTTGTGTTGCATGCCAGATATGGGAGTTGTGCTAACTGCTGAGGCTTCCAGCACACACATTCATGATAATGCCTTGGGTGCTGCACATGACCTGGTAGTTGATGGAGTAATACCACTTGCAGTTGACGTAGATTCTACCCTCTTCATTGGGTGGTGCCTTGATGTATACATGAGTGCAATCTATGGCACCCCTTACCTCAGGGTAGTGTGCTACATTGTAGAAGAGTTGCATACTGATGGCCCTCTCCTCAGGGGTGTGGGGAAGATAAATGTGCTCACTGACATGTGGTAGCATGGCATCCAGGAACTGGTGGAGTACCCTGGAAGCAGATGCCTGTGAGACCCCCCCCCCCATCATGTCTTAGTCTTTGGAAAGTACCTATAGCTAGTATTCTAAGGGCTACACATACCTTTGTTTCCACTGGGATGGGTTTACCTCTGTTAGCTCCGGGTCTGAGTTGAGGGTGGCAGAGCTCATTGGGTTGTTGTAGTATGTCCCCTTCCACCCTGTAGCGCTGCACAATCTGCAGCTCATATAACTCCTGGTAGGTTACCCTGGGCCTGAACACTCTTCTTCTACTCAGTCTAGGCCTATGCTCAGCATCAGGAGCAGCTGCATTGACCTCAACATCTAGCACATACATATTTAGCAGACCTGCAGCAGCCCCTACCATTCTGTAGGTTAAAATTCCCAAGTCTGTACTCACATGGTGCAGAATATGGGGAAAATCAGATTGTAGGGTGTATGCATACTTTATAATGCTCTGCTGTAGGCGTACTCTGTGTGATTGGCTAGCTATGATGCATTCCACCTGCCAAGTACATCATTAAGGGGTTTAATGGCTGTAGTTTGTGTAACAGGACTCATCAGTAATTAATACTTCATTGGCTTTTTCAGCCATTTTTTTTTTGACAGCCTTCCTTTGCTGCACACTACGGCACACCACACAAACCCACGCCACAGAGGTAAACAATTCTTAGCAGTGAGCAGACACTCCCCCATGGAAGGCATGCTCAGCATGGCTGCGCACCACACAAACATGGTCAAACACGTTCAAACCCACTGAAACATGTGCCCCTAAGGTAAACAAAGCTTAGTATTCACCAGACAACCCCCCACACACACTGAGGAGAGTGGCATGCCGCACAAACAGGTGCCACTGAGCTCCAATTTGCTTACAGAATTGTGTACACACACCCTTTTGATGTCAGCTACCTCTTCTGTGGACATCAACATGGTTCTGTGCCTATATGGATGAGTTCTACAGACACAGATACCCATTTCTGCTATTCAGTAACCCAAGCTCATTTGCATATATATCAGTGCAGAGTACCTGGTAACTACACAGATTCAGGCTCTGCCTCATTAACAACCACAGCAGTCCTACATTGTACATGCCCCACACAGGGTCCTGTACTGCATTACTGTTACATACTCACAAATTCTGGTTTTTGCAGTATTTTTTTTTCCATAATGGCATGTTTGTGCACTGCTGCGCGCCACACAAACATACCCATGATATTAAAAAACACAAATTATTTTACATTATTTTCCATACTGGTTTGGACACACAGTGCTTATTTTTACACATATCTGTGTCCTCTATACTTTTCTACCACTGTAACTTCACTTTTACAGCCCCTGGTGTCATTTTATCTTCCTGTACACAAATTTTTCTATGTACATTATGGACACCAGCACGGAGTCTGCACAACTATTTATCTGTTGCTGGATCACTCTACCTGCCTCATTTGCATGCATTTCACCTGCTTCTGAGGTGATTTGGATGCCACGGACACTTCTGTGTTTGCACGCTCATGCATGCCCCTCATTTCCCTTTACTGGATCGCACATCTGCTTACTTTTGTGTAAGCAGTGTGCCACTATGCCTACATGGAAAATAAGTTTGTGTAGGCTTTATTAAATCACCCCTTGCTTTTAGTATAAGTGACTTACTCTGATGTAAGCTTGCTCTGATTCCAGAAGACTTGTTCTTGGTGTAAGGCCTGTCTATAAACAGGCTTAACCAGGGGCCAGATTCCAAAACACTTGCTCTTGGAGTAAGTGACATTCCCCAAGACCATGGCTTTTGGAATCTGGCGATATAAGTGAAGTAATGTGCAGGAAAAATTGCACTATTTGCAGACAACATAATACTATATACAGCAAACCCAGAAATTGACTTGGAATATCCCTTTGAAGAATTGCACACATCGTTTAGTAGTGTATTGGGATACAAGATAAATTAGACAAAATGAAAAACTATAGTGCACATTCTATTACTACTCATGGGATGGAGCAAACTTACCCATTTCTATGGGGCATACCTCTCAACCTCTTAGAGCTAGAAATCTGGACAAAGCCATTAATAAAAGTGGGGCAAAGGCCAAGAAATGGGGACAATTTTTAAATGTCGCTGTTACAAACTTAGAAAGTTGATAGAATAATAGGTTTTGCATTAGCATGAATTTTCTGAAGGGTATGAAGTCTGAAACTCAAATGTCTGTCATTTTTTAACTTCAATCTTTAATGATTTGCCGCTAATTTGCCAGAAAAAAGACAATTTTATGAAAAATGGAGCAAAAATGTCAGGCAAAAGTCTGGACATTCTGAAAAATTCTGTACAGTTGATAGGTATGCATGGGGTTATGACAAACTGAAATATTTAAGAATATGGATAAAACAAGATGTGCAGCGAGCTGCCAAGGAAATATGGGAGGAAATAGCTTTAAATATGATTAGCAAATTAAAGAAATGGAAAATGACATTTATGGAAGTACAGTAAGATACTGGCAATTAAAATGTCTTGGGTATCTTTGGTCCTGTGTGTTGTGTTAGATTTTACTTTCACTGTCATTCGGGAGTAATACTATAATCATCAATCTGGCCGCATGTCTTGAATAATTTATTTTTACAGTTGTATCAAGGTTATTAGAATCAAAGAAGTTTTATTAGAGTAAAGTAAGTTTTATCAGAGTAGGAGAACTCTTTCTAAAGCTTTTTGACAAACTGTTTGCTGTGATGAATCCCTCAGACAAGTTGTAAATGGACTGCCAGCCAGTTACTTCATCGCCACAAGGAAGACTACAATTCCTTTTGCACACCAGCTGAATGTGGCAGGCTGAACCATAACAGAGTTCAGAATTACTGTATAGCTGCATTCTGAAACTTTATCAGAACAGAATAAATTGACTCAAATCACTTTAATGCAAATATACAGCTACAGAATACTTTGAAACAGTGAAACTTTTGTTACTATTACTGTGCCGAATATGTTTGAAATATTTCTATTTTATGCTCTTAGCTAAGGTATTAAAGTTCGTTCAGAAGGTACATTTCTTTCCCACATGAACATGAAACTCTGAGTTAAAGAAGAATGGAGGAGGTTATCCTTGAGAAACACTCCTGTGCACTTATTTATAACATCCTTGGCAATTACTCTCATGGGAAAGTATTTTTCTGTTTGTAGTTTCTGATACATTTCATTAAGTCAGAAAAAAACACCCCCTCAATGAGAAAATACGCTGCATGCTCAAAATACATATGCCTGAATTAATATAACCCTTCACTTAGGACAAGCATATCTAAATCAGCCTAAACAAATAATCTGGAACAGAATTATGGAAAAATGAAAGAATTTGACTTGGAAAAATCTAAACTAGTTCAGTGGAAAAAAATATTACCAATAAAAAAAATATATGTGTGGGGGCTAGTTATGCCAGCTCTTGAATCATATTTTAGAGGAGTACAGTTCAGACTTATTTTTTCTGTTGTAGATGGAGAACTCCATATTCAAGTAGAAAATGATGATGCTTGAACAGAGGGAAGCAGATTTAGAACAGCAAGCAGTGGGTCTCTGGAATGGCATAGCAAATCCTGTAGGAAAAATTGGGATAAGAATTACATAGAAAGATATGCTAGAAAGTTAATAGGGACAAAAGCATTAAGGGTCTGACAGAATGATATATTACCAATAGGTTACAAAATAGTTAGAATAAGAGAAATTAGGATTAAAAATGCTTTGTATAAATGGAGGAAAAAGCATAAAAAAATCCTAGGATTTTGGGAGCAGTTAGCAAAAGAGGGAGAGATAAAATCATGGATAGAAGCAAAATAAGCATTTAACATGCATGAAAGGGAATATAGGATTGTTCAAACAGAAATACGAGAAACAATATACCACATAAAATTAAGCTGACAATAGATATGACGGAGGCAAGATCTGAGATAGCTTCACAAAGAGAGTTCTAATTAAAATATTTAGGGCTATCATGGTATTAAAGAAACCAACTGACATAAAGATGAAACAGCTGAATTGAGAGTTTGGGTCATCATTTGACAAAAGAAGAGTGGAGCCAAACAGTTGTAGTTCCAAAATATGCAACAGAACCAAGGAGGTTCAGGATATTTGCCTGAAAGTGTTTATAGTTTCATAGGTAGGTACTAGGCTATCTGCCCAAAGGCATTTATAAGTCTAGCATGTGTTGGCTTTCGCTGCCCCCTTAAATTAGTTCCCTGTGCCTCTGTCCAGCAGAGCCACTGAAGTGATCCCCGGGGTAAACTTCCTGTTTCCCATCCACTCGTCAAGGTTTCTCTTGAAGAGTGTTAGTGAGAAGCTCTGCCTAATGTAGATTGGAATCTTGTTCCAGAGCATGGGAAGTCTCTGGGACAGGAATCTATCCCTCCAGCACATCTTATTTATTGTTGTGGTGAGGTTTAGATCCCTAGAGAGTGTGGCTCAAGGGGATATGGTTTTCTTTAGGTGGAGCATGTCCATCAATTCTGGGTTGGACATGGCCTTGTATGTCAGGCAGAGAGCACCTCTGAGTAGGCGGTATGCAACCGAGTACAAATGGAGTTTCTTCAATTGAGATGCATAGGGCATCTGTTTGAGGCCAGTGATCCTCTTGGCGAGGTACTTCTGTGGTCTTTCCAGCTGTTGCAGGTGTCTTGTAACGTACATCCCAAATGGGGCATTGTACTCTATGATGGGTCTGATGAGTGATGCGTAGAGGGGCACAATGACCTCTTTTGATCTGGATGCAAACCCTTTTGTGATTAGGTGGGCCACATAGAAGGATTTTCTAACCACTTTGGCAATGTGATTATCAAAGGAGAGATTACTATCTACTTGGGTCCCCAGATCCCTGATTTTATCTTCCGTATTTAGGGGGCTACCACCTATATGGTAATTTGTGGGTACTTTGTTTTTTCCAAAGTGGATGACTATGCACTTAGCTTGAGGCCATGGTTTTGACACCAGGTATCTGTCTTAATGAGAACCTTTTGGAGGATGTCTGTGTCTGCCGGAGGATCAATTATAGCCCCTAGTATGCAGTCGTTTGTGAACTTGGTCAGCCATAGTCCTCCTGTGCTTGCCTGTACCTCTGAGAAGTATATGCCGAACAGGAGGGGTCCTAGGACTGAGCCCTGGGGAATGCCACTTGTAACCGGTTTAGAGTCAGACCTAGCTCCCGCACCTCTTGCCATGTGGGTTCTGTCTGTGAGCCAGTTGATAACCCATCTCGTGATGTAGGGGTTTATGTTCAGGCTGGTGAGCTTGTCTATAATTCCAGAATGGGGAATGGTGGCAAAGGCCTTTGCGAGGTCTAGGTAGGCTGTGTGGACCACCTTTCCCTCATCTATAGCCTTGGTAACTGTCTCAAAGAAGTCCACCAGGTTTAGGAGGCATGATCTGCCCTTAACAAAGTCAAACTGGATAGGGTCCAGTGTTTGGAGGTTCCTAATGTCTCTGTTAAAAAGCCAAACTGGGTAGGGTCCAGTGTTTGGAGGTTCCCAATGTCTCTGTTAATGAGATCCACGATGATGTGCTCCATAGCCTTGCAGACCAAGCTAGTCAGACTTATAGGGTGATAGTTCCTGGGGTCTGTTGTGGCTCCACCTTTGTGGAGCGGAATAACCGTTGCTGTGCGCCACTCTATGGGCACGTAGCCTGTGGAGAGGCTGAGTTTGAGCAATGTGTTTAGGTGAGGGGTTAGTTCGTCTGAGTTCATGTCGGATGCAGCCTGGGACACCATCCGGTCCCATTGATGCTGTGTTTTTGGCTTTGGAGAGGGCTGTTTTAACCTGAGTGTCTGTGATTTCAGGGGCACTACATTCTTTTGGTATGGTTATGGGCCCTTTTGGGGGTAAGGGGGGGTGAAGTTTTCACTGAACCTGTCTGCCAGGATGTTGGCGATATCAGTCGGTTCAGTGTATTTTGTGCCATTTTGCACTTAACTCCAAGCAGATCTGGGAATTGCCACTTAGATTTTTGACATAGGCTAAAGAATGCCTTGTGGTTATCTTTGGAGTAATGGCAATTTTTCTTTTGAAGCTAGCCTTGGATGATTTTATGAGGGATCACAGTTTCTTGTTGATACTGATCAGGGATGTCTTCCCCTCTTGGGATTTTACTCTTTTCTGTACTAGTTTCCTCCTTCTATTGTATAGCTTGTTTATGGCAGGGGTCCACCAGACTTGGGATAGCACAATCCATGCATTCTTGTAGGTGCCTGTAGAGTGCTTTAGTAAAGGATTTTGCACCTTGGGCAGCATTATCCTTTAGCATGGGGGATTTGAAACTTTCCACCTCGGTCTTAAGTAACGTGAAGTTTGCTTTTGAAAAGTTTTTCACAGTGGTTTCTTTGACCAGGGATTGGGGCGGAATGTGGATATCCAGAGTGATTAGTTTATGGTCAGATTTAACCAGCGAGGAGTTGACCTCCGGTGTGGAACACCGGTCACCCATGTTGGTGATGACCAGGTCCAATATGTTGTCACCTCTGGTGGGGGTGTTGACCAGTTGATCCAGGGTTTGAGTTTATAAATTCTAGGAAATGTTGGGCAAGGGAGTTAGTACTTGAGTAGTTCTCCCAGTTAATGTTTGGGTAATTGAAATCACCCAATATCAGGGTGTTTGGTAGGACCTTTATGCTTCCCAGTGTTTCCAGAAATGCAGAATGGGGGTCCTGGGACATAGTGGGTGATCTGTAGCAAGCTACAATTTGAATTGTAGTTCTGCTTATTGTTAGTTGCACGTGAATGATCTCTGAAGCATCGTGCTGTGCCACTAACTTGGAGGTGTGGGTATCCTTGATGAATATGGATACACCCCAACCTTTTGTATTTCAGTCCAGGTTTTGTGGCCAAAATGTATGGTATGAGTTGTAGCCTGGTAGTGCTGGGGTGCCCTCTGGAGCCTTAAACCAGGTTTCTGTTACTGCACATATATCGATTTTCTCCATACTGAGGAGTGCCTTGAGTGCATGCATTTTGAGGTTTAGACTTCTGGCATTGAGTAGCATTACCCTCAGTTTTTTGTTACTTGTGCTATTTATGGTGATGGGTTTGTCTTTTGAGCATTGCCTAAAAAAGGCACTATGGGGGTGGCAAGAGCCTTGGCCAGTATTTGAAAGCATAAGGGTGAGAGGTGCAAGCCATCTCTAGCGAAGCATTGTGGCTTGTCGAGCATGTCATCCCAGGCTGACAGACACTGGATGCCCTGTGAATGACACCAGAAGCTTAGCCAGTTGTTGAAATTGATAATTTTTTCTTTATACCGTGGTATCAGTCTTGGTGAGGGCAGGATGCTACTCGAGGTCAGGGTCATACCGGCCTGTGCTACGTGATCAGAGAGCTCTTCCATGTCTCTTTTCATGTAGTCCAGGGAGATACAGCTCATTCACATTCACACCAACATGGACAATGACAGAGTCATATTTGTACTTGCTCTGGAGTGACCTGAGTGCTTGTATTATGTGGCGGATCATGGCACCAGACAGGCAGCTAAGACTAACCTTTTCCTTGCTCATCCTAGTGAGTGGGACATCAGTGTGCCTGACTATAGATTCACCTATTACTAATGTGTTGGGTATGTTATTTTGCCTTAAGGGCTGTGATTGTGTGGCACACTGGTTTTGTGAAGTATGTGTTTCATGGTTTGTGTTGGGGGGTGGAGGTTGCTTGGATGCCTGCTTTGGAGGTCTCTCTTGCTTTTGCAGATTTTTATTTAGAGCCTCCGAGCATGTTTTTGTGTATTTATGTGTGTTTTTTGCCGGTGCTGGTTTCATAGGTCTGTGTGAGACTGGTGGTGTGATGCAAGTAATTCCCTTCTCCTCTTGACCGTCTGGTCCAGTCTTGGGTTGAGAGAGTTTAGCCTTCAGTTTGACTGTATAATTGCATCTCTCGCATGTATTAGTGTTTGGTGGTAGGAGGAGAGGGTTGTCTGTGTACATGAGGCAGTTGTAACATTGCCTCAAAATGCCCAGATTCACCAGTTAAACTGGAGAGTACACCTGAAACTGCCCTTTGGATATGCTTGGATACATACAGTGAGCTGTTTTACTGATTGGCTGGTAAGGTCGAATAGAGAGCCTTGTCCTTCTCTACAGCATGGGGGGAGGTAATTTTACACACTAAATAGAACAGCTAAAATGATCACACAAATATTTGGGAGAAGTTAGAGATGAGAGGAGGAGGAAGAGAGAGGCACTTTAGAGCACAACTTTTGGGAGGGAAGAGAACTACAATAATTTAAAATGGGTATGAAAAAAGACAAGAGGAAAAATAGGGGATGTAAAGACTTCTCCAAAAAAAAAATGTTTCTATTAAACTGAACTTGGATGAGAAAACACAAACGTGTCACAACATTATTGACATTGCTAGTAATAGCAGCAAAAAGGCTAATACTAGAAAATGAAATTGTAGGGAGAAGGCTGATACAGGAAGTAAAAATGATAAATGAAGAAACTGATGTGGAGTTGAAATACACTGAACAAGGCAAAAATAAACTATTTAATAAAAACGGAAGGTATGGAATAATAAATGACTATAAAAAGAGCAATAAGGAGTATATCATACCTGCAAAATATATAAAGTATATAGAATTTTCTACCAACGAATAAATGTTACAAGGTATAACAAATAGCAGTTTTCTCTCTCTCTCTCTCTCTCTCTCTATATATATATATATATGTGTGTGTGTGTGTATTTTTTCTTTTTCTTTCCAGTTACTACAGTGTAATAGTTTGCGCGATAGTATTGCTATGGACAAGATAGGAATTAGGATTTAAAAATCTGTTGTAAGAAAATAATACATGACCATATGAAAGATGGTTGCTATAAGTGGATTTTTGAAATACAAAATGTAAACACTGGACTTTAGAGTAAAACATTATAATTTAAACAGAATATACCAGAAACTGTTGCAAGGAAATATAGTGCACCTTGCAAGAGGATTACATTGTTAATATATGTTAATAATTATATAGCCAGTTACCACCATCTTGTCACTTTTCATCTTCCACTGCTATACCCTTATAACTGAGCCACCATAAGAACTAAGAAGGTTTAACTTGTACTACTCAGCTGATCTCTTCTCTGGAGTATGACTTGGTAGGGAAACCATCTCATCGAGTTCACGGCAGAAGGACATCTTTGACAAAATACTCACCTTGGTAAGACAGCATTTCACATGGGAGAAGTAGAAAATGTAAGATATCAAGAGAAAAGATTTTGACTTTTTTGACTTCGAGGAGTCAAAACCCATAGGAGTTCCTTCAGACTTTAGGGGTGTTTTGATGATGATTTTCTTGTGACTTCATCAGGATTGGTTGTCAAATCTCAACCCTAAAGAATATATAACTAGTTCTGTATGGTCTAGCAGGCCTGTCAATGTCTTTACAAGAATTCAGTTGTGGACTCTGTGATTACTTTCCTAGATGTAGGTAAAGATGCCCAGCTAGTTCTGAGCCCTAGTACTCTCCTTTATGAGGAAGAGCAGAGTTTTCAACAAATTTGAAAGATGGTGTGTGTACAATGGCTGCTTAGGGCTTAAGGACTATAAATTACCAGACACATATAGCCAAATAACAGGGTGAAGCCCTTATAAAGGTCTTCAGTTGGGAAGGTTTATACCAAATCTGGAAGATGCAAGTTCTGAGGGTAGCTCAAATGAAGCAGAAGGTAGGGAGCATGATAAAGGGTGGCCGTGACACAATCAATACAAAACTTAGGGCTGCTGTAGTAGGGTCAGTCATAATGTGACATGAGTGGCTATGGATCTGGCCAGTACAGAAAGATGTAAAAGGGGAATTACTCAATGTTTGCTGTGCAAGGTTTTCTTGTTTTAGAATGTAATGCAAGAGATCTTCAAGAAACTGAAGTAAAAAGAGAAAAATTATGGAAATAATAAAGCAGCGTTTTTATCCTTCCATACCCAGATAAAATCCAAGTTATCCCTCAAAGCATGGGTCTTTCTCTAGGTTTCAAACCAAAGGCCAGCAGGCTAAAAACAAGGATGTGTTTGAAAATTAAAAACTGGGTGGGAAAAATGTGAAAACAGCAGGGATCAGCCTAACTAGACCCTCTGACTACTTGTAACTCAGCCAGAAACCACCCTCCACTATTTCAGCCACTCCCATCTCACAGACCTTATAAACATTTAACCTGGGGGGGGGGACTAAGTTAGTTCTGAGACTACCAGCCAAGTTAATCTCAAGCAAACTGGTCATAAGTATCATTTTGGCATGGATGGAAAACAAAATACAAAGTTGTTTGAACCTTCACAGGAATACCTCCTGTTCCATAGGACCAAATGGAAGATGCTGTTCCTCTCCTTAAACAAATTTTAGTACAAGGGGCCATATAAGAGGTACCCATGGAGAAAAATGGTCAGATTTCTATTCATGGCTCTTCCTGGTAACCAAAAAAGACAAGTCTTGGAGGCCAATGGCAATTGGCACAGAGGTTAAGGTTGTAAGCTGTAGTTCCTGTGGTACAAGATTTGTTTCTGTCAGACCTTTTTTGCCTATTGTGTGACCTTGAGCAAGTCACTTAACTAGACATTACATCCAGGTCACCCCTGAAAAAGGACTGTGCCTTCAATTGGCCTACCGTGTTAACAAAAAGAACTATAATTATAGTTATTATAATATCTCAAGGCTCAGCCTGTTTTTAAAGATACCCAAATTCAAAATGCTTACCCTGTCTACCCTCCAATGTCTTATTTTGCACAGAGCTTTCCTAGTAATGATGGACCTGATGGATCTATGCCTCCACATCCTGAATTACAAGGAACACCAAAAGCACCTCACATTCAAGGTTGATAACTGCCATTTCCAATTTACATTCTTGCTCATTAGACTTTCTACTGCACCCAGAGTATTTAAAATGTAGCTGTGCCAGCTATTGCCTATCTGAAGACAAGATGATTAAACATTTAACCTTATTTAGATGATTGCTTCCTTCAGGCTTTAATGGAACAAGAGATTCATGAAAAGTTGAGTCACCAGGGCCAGCCCCCAGAAACTGGGCTTCCTGTGTTCTTCTCAAATTGAGCATGACCCAAGGCACAACCAGATATTTTTTGAAAGCCACCCTGAACACAGCAGGAAGTAGAGTATATCTGCCTCCACAGAAAACATGATTTGGGGTAATTTCTTTCTCAAACAGATCAACAGGAACTTGATGACAAGGAACTTCCTCAAGACCTGGATACATAACCTTCATTATCCTTGTTCCTTCAGTGGAAAGGCTGCACATGAGGAAGATCTAGTGATATCTTAAGACCTACTGGAATAGGTGCATGCAGCTCATGGAAAAGGTCCTTCTGCTGCTACTATCATCCAGAAGTTCATCAGGTTGGTTGAACAGATACACAAGAAGGAAGACCCACTTTTTGTACCATACAAACTGAACCAGTCACCGATGACTGATGCTTTGTACTTCAGCTGGGGAGCTCATTTAAAGAATATTAACTATCCAAGACAAGTGGACTCATATTTAGAGAAAGCTCTAGATTATCTTGAAGGAAATGCCAGCAAGTATCCTATCTATCAGGTCAAGAACTGGAGCTAGAACTAGTTTAGTTGTTAGCACCCTGTGCAGTTACCCTAATGACACCTCCCTCATCTCAGAATTATGGTGCAAAAAAATGGTCTTCTGCTCTGAAAGTGTAGGACTTCAGTACTGCAGTCATGACTGCAAGTGCAGTATTAGCATTCATTTATGAAGCTGTAATATCCTCATAGCTACATAAAAAATGCCAGTAGTGGACTTCATCTGCAGACCACACCTCCTTCACTGCTTAATAGCTTGCACCCAAGGCAGCTATCCCCTTTGCCCCATACTAAGGCTCTGATACTTTAAAAAAATTGTGAAAGCCAAGTTCTGGTATTATACTTTGAAAGGCAATATATTTCTCTGGTTGCTGTCATATAAAAATCATTTAGACTAAGTAAAAGTAGAGTTTCTTAGATAAAATTTAAACAGAAGGTTTGTGATTGTAAGTGCATTTGATATAAATCATGAAATCAGGCAAGATACTGAAAATGAAGTAGGTAATGTGACTAAAAGTTGCAGAAATACAAAGAGCACTAGTCAACTATGTGGAGTATGGAAAGTCTGTTCTGCATGAAAGCTGAGGTGTCTGTGAATCTGGGGATGGCACACAACACTAGAAACAATACTGGTAGCAGGCAAAACATTAACCATAAATTGGATGATTTTATAGAGAAGGAATTTAAATGAGATAAAGCAGTAGATGAAATACTGAACAACTACTTGTACCATTTTGGCTTTACTGCCAGTGATTAAAATATTGAAGGAGCATTTTTTTTTATTTGGAGGTGAAAACTATAAATGCTCAAAGAAAAACAAACTGACCAGGAGAATAGGACTTGACAGTGAAATAAAATGGGATGGACTCTATGACATTCAAAAATGACTGGTTAGGAATGTAGACTAGCTTGCAGGAAAATCATACGGAAGCTGTTGTGGAAATGCAAAGTGATTCAGTGATACAGAGCAGCAAAGGCTTGGTGGATGCAGGACAACAGAGATGGTTAGCTGTGTAAAATCCATTTCCCATCTTCAAATATAGGCTGCAGTAGAGACAAACGCCTGTAAGAAGGCTGCTTTTGATGCAGAATATCTATAGACATTGAGATGCCACGGAAATGTTTATTTAGCTACTCTAATTAATGGAGTAAAATGTAAATTATGTGTATGCAACATAAAAGCATTTATATATCCTGTTTTTCATTAAACTAAGCAGCTTAATTCAATGACATTTTTACATGTGATATATGTGGAACATAAATGTGTGTTTCTTTTTTATTTTTAATATACTGCTTTTCATATAGTTGTAGATGGGAAAATGTGTTACATTGGTGTTGGGTGATAGGGAAGGGAGAACAGAAGAAAAAGGAAAGCAGACTGTAAGACATGGGTAAGGGTGTTTTGTCATTCCAATGCTTTGTATTATCAATAATGAAGAGCCATGATTTAAAACATTTGCTCTTGTTGGGAAAGACCATGTCATAGTGTTAAATGATGCGTTGCATGCTGAGTTACAGAGATGTGCCAGGAAAAGAGCAGTTTCCTTGACAGATTTGCATGGAAATCCTTAAGTGCTATCTGCAGTAACAAAGAATATTTAGGCATGTGTAGGTCCCCACTGATATTTTAACTCATTACAGCTGAGTGATGCCTTCAGGTGTTTCTGCAATTACATCCTACTGACACCTCTAGGCATCAAATATTTTTTGTCTATATTTGCTTTAATAATTCCAAACCCATGCTACATACAGACTACTAAAATATTTTGTCTTAAATCTTACAGAATGACAAACACAACTGTATTGATATTTGACCTCTGATAAGTGAATGTAAAGATAGATTAATTGTTGTTTTTATAATGGCCCAGATTCAGTAACACCTACACTATGTGTATGCAAAGTATACATAATCTGTATTCAAGAACATCCCTACCACAGTTTTTGTGCTTTCTAGTCACTCAGAAAGATTATGTTGTGTACATGTAATCTACACTTTGTAGAAACCTTTATAAATCCCCCTCAGTATTTAAAACTGCAAGAAAATCGGTGGAAAAACTGTATACTTAGTGCACACTTAATGTAGGCATTAATGAATCCCTTGGAATATTTATTTATATTGTCATAAATTTCATATTTTTCTAAATATCTCAGAAACCAAGTAGTACAGACAGAACTGTTTAGTTTCATAAAAAAGCTCTCAGTTGGGTGAACAAAATGCTTGCTGACATGTATGTGTGTGTGTGTGTGTGTGTGTGTGTGTGTGTTGTAACTTGACTGGTTGCTGGGATAATGTAAGTTGCTTACAAAATATTACAAAATTAGTAGTTACTGTGTTTACTGTAACTTAGATCCAGTTTAAGACCTAGATCCTAAAGAATACTGACAATATAAAAACAGTTTGTGCTGAATAGTCTGGCATTTACAGTTCTTTAGTAACTCCTATGGTTCCAGACAAAGGCAAGGACATAATTTGATTCAGTCATAAAACTTAGGCTCCGCCCATTGGAAGTTACAGTGCAAACTCCCAGACCTCCATTGGAAGGAATGACGTAAGGAAACTAGAATTAAGGAAAAGCTGATGGATAATAGTTTTAATCTATATAATTGTCATATGTAGTGCAGCTGATGGGGTCAGCCTATGAACTTGGATCAGTTTGAGGTAGATGTTCAGCATCCACTTACAAGGGCTTGGTGGTATATTCATTTGTGTTTTTTGTAAAGGCTGACAAGTAGAGTGATAAGCTCTGTGTAAATACTGATTTTTTTTAAACACTTTTATTGAATGATTACTTATGACAATGGGAAACTTACATTTATATAAAAGAAAAAAAACATATTAATATGTTCACAGTTACAAACATTATATATCTCATATATTCTTCTGTACAATATAATCAATCCAACATTACATACATTAGTCAATTCCTGCCTTCCTTTAAACCTCATTTCTCCTCCAAAACATTTTTTGCATGTATTGTTCCTACAATTTCCATTTTGTTCTATGTAATTTGCTCCTATCCCACTTCCAGTTCTTTTATCTCTCTTACATAGGTTCATAGGTTCATACTAGGCTATCTTCCCTAGGGCATTTATAAGCCTAGCCAGAGTGTGTTTGGCTTTCGCCACCCATTTTAAATGAATTTTGCTATGCCCTTTTTTGAGGTTAGTATACTGTGCCTCTGTCTAACAGTGACACAGAAGTGATACCCGGGGTAAACCTACTATCTCCCATCCACTCATCAAGATTCCTCTTGAAGAGAGTCAATGAGGGACTCTGCCTAACCCGGACTGGGATTTTATTCCAGAGTGAAGGGAGCCTCTGGGTTATGAATCTGTCCCTCCAGCATGTCCTATTTATTTCAGTGCTGAGGTTCAAGTCTCTCGAGCGCATAGCTCGATGGGATTTGGATTTTCTGAGGTGAGGTGCAGCATGTCCATTAATTCCATTATTCACTGTTTCAAATACCATTGGTTTAGACTTTGATTTCCAATGTTTAGTAATTGTTTTTTTTTTTTTTGGCACCCACCAGGATTAAACTTGACAAGGCCTTACTATGTTTAGGCAATTCATATTCTGTATTCCAGCTAAAAAAGTCCTTAGTTACACCAATTTACTTTATTTCCGATATAGTACTCTGTAAGGAATTTTTAAAGTCTGCCAACTCATTACACTTCCAAAACATATGTTCCCAATTACTTTTTTCTTCTACATCACGCCTCCAACATTTGCCATCTACATGGGGAAAAATTCTTTTGATTCTGGCTGGGGTAAAAAAATACCTATGCAAACATTTTCAAGCAAAATCCTAAATCTTCTAGATTTTATTTGGGAGCCATACATATGTACTCCCATTGTTTCTTTATGAATTGCTTATCTAATCTTCCTTCTCAATCTCTTTTAACTTCCTCTGATAGATTCCTATAGTTTTTATGCAATATTTTATATGCACTACCAATTATCCCTTTTGTAACATCAGCTACTGCTCTAGATTCAACTAAAAACTCTACCAGTGCAGGTCTTTCACCTAGGATTCCCATATCCCCTTTTCTTTGCCTATATTTTGATATCAATCCCTGACAGGGAAGGCAGTCTCTGACCTGCAGTCTAAATATATATTTGGTTTCTTCCCATTCTATTACCTTCCCTCTCTGATTATTTGTTTCCAATACCTTGGTTTCTTTGCCTGTTTTCTCCAGTAAATTCCAGTCCCCTCTTGCCCATTCTCTATACTCCTAATTGCAGCCATCCCTATTGGCAGAATCCCCTTTCTCCATTCCTGTGTTGGCTTAGTTCTTAGAGAATGCTTTCTGCTATTTCATGAATATAATATTCTATATGACTTGTCGTTATTCTACTTAAGGATCTGCATCCAAAATCCTACTCTCTCCTTATTTCTTTAATTTCCTCTTGTTGCATCATCATTCGTTACCACTTTGAATTTTAACTTTCTGTTTGTGTTATGTATAAGAGCCTTAAATGTGTAGCTCTAAAATATCCCTTTAACTCAGGTAATCCTAAACCACCTTGTTCTATTGGAGGGATCACCTTATTCCACTTGACTCTTTCCCTCTTCTCCTCCCAGATAAAAATCCTTTAATTACTATCTACAACGTCTTCTCTAGTTGATAAAAATATGGCTTACCTGTGTATAAACCTAAAGGGACTAAAAGCATTTTTACTTCTTGTGTCTTGCTGTCCATAGACAAGAGCTACCAGTTTTTCAGTTTTTGTATTATCTTTTGGTTAGTTTCTTTCCACATATACTTGGTTGCCATAACATAACCTTTTTAACCTATATTCCTAAATACTTAATTTTATGTCCCCTAAATATGAGTATTGCTGTATCAGTTCATATGTAGGTACATAGTTTACAGCTATAGCCTTTGCTTTATCTTCATTAATTTTATATTCTGAAAAAACTTGAAATGGTCTTCGAATGTTCTACAATACTGAGATATCCTTTTCCGGTGTTATCAGGTACATAATATCATCTGCAAATACAGACTTTTCTTGATGACCATACCAGTTACTTCCTTGAATTTCCAAGTCCCTTATTTTCTTTGCCATTGGTTCTAAATATAACACAAATAACAAAGACGAAAGAGGATACCTCTTCCTTGCTCCTCTGTTCAGACACAACTCAGGAGAGAGGAACCCTCCCACTTTGATTTTTTGACTCTGATCTCTCATATATCCGCCTAATTAACCTTATTATTGTATCAGGGAATGCAAATGCTTCCACTGCCCTACGCATAACATCCCAGCTTACTATGTGGAATGCTTCAAGACCCACTAACAGCAGTTGTATTTTCTTACATTCTGCTTCAGTCTGGATCATCATTGTTATATTAATGTCAAATGTTTTGCCTTCCCTCCACAAAATCACATTGATCCATAGCTATCAATTTTGGCAGCACATTTGCCATGTTTTTCCATTATAGACATAAACAGAGAAGTAAATAGTGTGGGAAGAAATAGCCAGGGAATTGTTATGGCTAGGCTTGTATAGGCCCTAGGGCAGATAGCCTAGTACCAAGCTATGAACCAAGCTAAGCTATGAACCTATACTCATTGTTGCAATGGGCCTATATGAAGCTGGATCTGATGGATCTTTACTGTTTTAGACATTACAGCTGCCATGGCTTTTTTTAAGATGTTGGTGCTTCTCCTTCATTTAAAATACTGTTAAACAAAACCTTCCAGATCTTTATCACTATCTTCCCTCAAAGCTTCCAACATAATACCATCTATTGTCAGAGACCTTCCTGCAGATTGGTTATGCATCACCATTTTTATCTCATTTCCTTCTATCTTAACTGTTAATTGCTGAGCCTTACTACCTCTAACCGTGACATATTTAAGTCTTCCATAAATATTACCATTTGTGTGTTTTTTTTCCTGATTTCCACATTTCTCTGCTTTATACAAATTTTCATAAAATTTCAAAAAATCTTTAATACCTCTACAGGACCTCTGATTTTTTTTCCTTGTTATAGGCTCCCAGAATTTGGCAACAACCTTTTCTAATTTTGTTGCTTACATCTTTGTGCTAACAGTTTTTGTGCTCTGGAGCATCATCAGAAAAACGGTTGCTTAACAGCAAACTTTCTAAACTCATACATATTATACAGGTACTCCCTTATTTCTGTTTAGCACCTTGCAGTTACAGCTGTTCTTGTTCTATGAGATTCCCCTTATTCTGCAGTACTTTAACCATTGTTAACCCCTTTAAATATTTTTTGTTACTTCTTAACCATATCTCTTTTCATTTTATTTCTACCCTCTTTTCAGATTCTGTTTTTATTTTTCCTTCTCACTAGCTATAACATCTGAAGAACTGTCTATCTTCCTTAATAACTCTCAAATAATTTCCACTATCCAGTTAGATTATCCATGCTAAGATGTATGTTACTCCATGTGCTCCTACTTACTAATTTCTGTCTGTTCTTGTTTTATATTTATTCCCTTCCAGATATGAAAAACAACTTGTATGCTTTCAGAAAACATTAACTTTTAGCTTCAAAGAAGCCAGTGCTCTGGCTATTTATTGCCCTATAATCAGCTTGTCTCCATGGAAACATAAGAACAAAATAGCACATACAGTGGATATAAAAAGTTTATATACCCCTGTTAAAATGCCAGGTTTTTGTGATATAAAAAAATGAGACCACAATAAATCATTTCAAAACTTTTCCCACCTTTAATGTGACATATAACCTGTACAATTCAATTGAAAAACAAATCTGTTAGGGGAAAAATATAAAAAAAATAAACGTACAATAAGCTGGTTGCATAAGTGTGCATACCCTTAAACTAATACTTTTTTGAAGCACCTTTTGATTTAATTATATCATTCAGTCTTGGGTAGTAGTCTATCAGCATGGCACATCCTGACTTGGCAATATTTGTCCACTCTTCCTTGCAAAAGCACTCCAAGTCTGTCAGATTGTGAGGGCATCTCTTGTGCACAGCCATCTTCAGTTCACCCCACAGATTTTCTATTGGATTTAGGTCTGGGCTCTGGCTGAGCCATTCCAAAGCTTTAATTTTCTTCTGGTGAAGCCATTCTTTTGTTGATTTGGATGCATGCTTGGGGTCATTGTCATTTTGAAAGGTGAAATTCCTCTTTATCTTCAGCTTTCTAGCAGACGCCTGAAGGTTTTGGGCCAAAAGTGACTGGTATTTTGAACTGTTCATAATTCCCTCCACCTTGACTAAAGCCCCAGTTCCAGCTGAAGAAAAGCAACCTCAAAGCATGATACTATCACCACCATGCTTCACCGTGGGGATGATGTTCTTTTTGGTGATGCCAAATGTTGTTTTTACACCAAACGTATCTTTTGGAATTGTGGCCAAAAAGTTCACCTTGGTCTCATCAGATCATAACACATTTTCCCACATGCTTTTGGGAGACTTGATGTATTGTTTTGCAAATTTTAGCTGGGCCTGGATGTTTTTCTGTGTAAGAAAAGGCTTCTGTCTTGCAACCCTACCCCATAGCCCAGGCATATGCAGAATATGGGAATTGTTGTCACATGTAGTACACAACCAGTACTTGCCAGAAATTCCTGCAGCTCCTTCAGTGTTGCTATAGGTCTCTTGGCAGCCTCCCTGACCAGTTTTCATCTTGTCTTTTCATCAATTTTGGAGGGACATCCAGTTCTTTGCAATGTCACTGTTGTCCCATATTTTCTCTACTTTTTGATGACTGTCTTCACTGTGTTCCATTGTATATCCAATGCTTCTCTTGACTGATATCTTTCAACAATGAGATCCCTTTGATAATTTGTAATCTCTATGGAAACCATGGATTTTGCTGTAGCAGGTAACTGAGTAAATGTCAGGAAAATCCTACTAGGACAGCTGAACTTTATTTTGGGTTAATCAGAGTCTCTTTAATTGATGGCAGGTGTGTATCCAAGAAGACCGAATGCTGTATTTAAATCAAAAAGATGCTTCAACAAAGTATTGGTTTAAGGGTGTGCACACTTATACAGCCAGTTTATTGTACGTTTTTTATTTTTTATATATTTCCCCCTAACATATTTGTTTGTTTTTCAATTGAATTGTACAGGTTATAGGTCACATTAAAGGTGGGAAAAGTTTTGAAATGATTTATTGTGGTGACATTTTAACAGGGGTGTGTAAACTTTTTATATCCACTGTAGCTGGAGAGTTCTAAAGTCATGCTTAGCATTTATTCTAAAGAAAAAAAAACTTTTCATTACATTCAGTTTTCTCTTATTTACTTGTTTTCACTTAAACTCTGTTATCAGACTAAGCCAAGGGTCTTAATCCAGACTTTCGCCAATGCAAAAGTAAGATGAAAACATATCAGCTTTATATATATATATATATATATATATATATATATATATATATATATATATATATATATATATATATATATATATATATATATATATATATATATATATATATATATATAGAGTGATCTGTGTACTTTTACACCCCACCCCCCCTCAACAACCCAAGGTAACAGCCTATTAACTTAAACATGTGTTTGTCCAGCCATTTTTTTCTTTTTGCATTGTAATGCCTACATTTCTTAATACTAAAAAAGAAGAAATAAAAAAGGCATCTGCTTACTTTAGTATCTTTATTACATACAGCAATATCTGAAAATGCTTTACTATATGTCATTTATATCATGAAAAGTTTTATAGAAATATTGTTAAGAACAGAAGTTGTTTTACTTACAGTTACCTTTTTCCTTCCTTCTTCTGCCAGTTTTAGTCAATAAATTCCAGCCCCCTCTTGCCTATTGTCTGTATCCCTAATTGCAATCATCCCCATCGTTAGAATCTCCTTTCTCCATTCCCATGTGGCTTAGTTCTTAGAATAATTTCTGCTGCTTTATGAATATAATATTCTGTATACCAGTTGATGTTATGTTGTTCTATCTTGCCTTTATTCATTGCTGGATGGGTTCGGAACCGAGAATCGGTTCCGACTCGGCCTATACAAAAGCTCGAGGTCTTCTACCAGCTTGTAGCTACACCCTATCCCATCATGCTTTAGGGAAGATTACCAAGATCTCATTTGCTGCTAAACAAGATCGGGTGCATCCATGCAGAGTGTGGCTAAGTGGAAATTGTTTTTCTTATTTGTTAGCTTTCAAATTAAAAATGTTACTTGTTGTTGTTGTTATTAGTTATTTATACTGTTACAGATTACTATTTAGTAGTTTTTAGAGTGTTTGTTACTATTGCTGTGTTTTCTTGTGGCTGTCATTATTCCTCTAGGCCTGTTTGAATCTTTTCCCTATCCTGGCTTACAAGTTAATTTGAGTTATAGAGCTTGGACTAATATTTCTTCTGTTTTCTGTTGGGTAGTCCATTTAAGTTAAAGGGCTCCCTTCAGCCAGTTTAACTTAGAGGGCTTTCTTTTCTTTTCTTGTTTTTCCTTTCCTTTCTCCCTCACTGTAGTAGGAGCCAGTTTGTTTTATTTAGAGAACCACTCCTTCCTACACTGTACTATACTATGATTTAGAGTTGGTTGTGTGTTAGTTTCTTTTTGTCTGTTTAAAAAAAAAAAAATTGTGTTGTTTTTTCTGGTTGACTTTACTGGTTTGGTTTTGTATTTACTGTAGATAGGATGTTTAAGGATCCTAAGGAATCTAAATCTTTGGGTTTTAAGAAATGAGATAAGTGCTGTTAAAAGATGTCACTAACCGATGGACACACCAGGTTCATGTATTGTTTAGGTGCTGTCCACTTACAGGAATCGTGTTCTTTCTGTCATGCATTTAGTTCCAGGGTGTTGATGAAAAGAAGGAACAAACTGATAGTGAGAGGCTTATTAAAGACACCATTTTCAGAGGCTTCAGAAGGGAATCAGAGTTCCTCTAAAACTAGTCAAAAATTTCCTTCTGCTAGATCTGAAAAATCGGGGAAGAAAATATCTTCTGCTGCTCCACATTTGGAGCCGATGAAAAAACTTGGCAAGGAATCATCTTTGGACCCGAAGGCTCTTCGGCTCCTATTGTAACTTCGGGGCCGACAGAGTTTCAGTTTCAGACCCACTCCCCTGTATTGGAACCTGTCTTCCCAGTTCTGAGATCTCCTTTGCTGCCGCCAGTGAGGTCTCTGATCCTGTTCTCTCAATCCTGCAGAAGCCTTTTGGATGATGATGTGGAGTGTGTGTTGAAGAGACTTTTACAGATGCTGGCAGTGGCAAAGATACTGTCAACTCCGACACAGAGGGATTCGGGGCTGACAAACATCACTTCCCCTTCATCGATTCCTCCTCTGACCCATGCTGGGGTTTCAGAGCTGGAGTCCCTGAATCTGATTGTAGTGGCATCGTCGGTGCCAAGACCTGCTCCGGGATCTTTGGGCCCAACTACTGCTCTGACCTCCTCAGTTCCATCAGAATTTGAGGGGTCTAGGAACCAATGTTCTCCCATCGAGTCCAGTGAGGAGAGTTGGGTAGGACAGTTGTCCAATCCAAATCTACCTCTCGGGGCTTCAGCATGGGTGAGCTTGGCACCTACATCAGCCTCAGAGCCCACCGCCTTGATCCAGGGAAGGTCATCTGGTTCCTCAGAGCCAGGGATCTCCTCGGATCAGGGATGGGGGGCTTCCAAGGTGATGAGGAGAGCGCTGTCACCTCAGACTGTTCCACTCTCAGGTCCAAGTACTCTTCTCCCTAAAGCATCAGTGTCTGCCTCAGTGCCATTGCTTCCACCCAGGAGTGGAGACCTGAATCCCCAGGACTCCCCATTGGGCAAAGTGATCTCTTCCAAAACCTCTCTGGAATATTCCTCAGAAGAGATTATGCAAGAGGAAGCATTTAGACTCCCCTGAGGAGTCCATCACTTCAGTCCTCGATGAGTCGGAAGGGTCCCCACAGTCACTCTCTGAGGCTCTAGAGATCCTTAAACAGAGAGGTGGCTGGAAGACCATCAACCCTTCTGAGGATGACTCTGTGTACCTGGAGGCATTCGGGTCTCGCCCTTCCACCTCTTGGGTGTCTCCGCCTTTCGACCAACTCACGAATGTAGTCAGTCGGAAGGCATGGGACTTTCTGGTTTCAGTGGGACCTGTTACTAAGAGGCCAAATAAGTTCATCACTGCACCCTCAGATAAGGAATTCCTCAGTAAAGGTGTTCCAGTAGATGCTATGGTGGTGGCAGCAGCAACCAAAAAAGAATTATCTGGCACATCCTCATCTATCCATCCACCAAATAAAGAATCTCGAACAATGGACAGATATGGAAAGCATATGTTTTCTTCAGCTTCCTTTGCCCTTAGGGCACTGAACTACCTGGCCCATATCACTAGGCTTCCGAGGGATCTCCTGAAGGAGCTAGGAGATACCCTTCAAGGTTCTGTAGCTGCAGGGGTTTTGGACAAGATTTCCTCTCAGCTCTCCACCTTAAACTCCATGGTGAACTCTTCAATGCGACTCGTTTTCTGCACAGCTGATGGAATGAGTAGGTCAGCAGGTACAGGAATTTCCTTAAGGAGGCATTCCTGAATGCACTTGTGTGATTTCGCAGAACCCTTTAAGTCTTTCTTTATTAACGCCCCCTTTGATGGCTCATCCTTGTTCAGGCCAAAAGTTGGAGACTCTAACCAGGTGCAAACAGGAAGGAAAGACTCTTTCTGCCACTGGAGTCCATTTCTCACTCCCTACCAGACCTTATCTCAAAGGCCAGAAGGGGGGAAAATGTAGTTTTGTAAGTCTCAGAGAGCTTTCCCAGATGCATGTGGTGATTCTTCCACAGGGGCAGAGGGGGAAGTAACAATGGAAGACACCAACCATGTGGCAGAGGGGATCTGCAAAACCATTGCGACAGGGATTCTTTCCTTGGTAGGCCCTTTCAGCGCTCCTGAAAGGAGGCCCGTCTGTCCATCTCTGGAGGCAGTTGGGGGTTGCTTGTCATTGTACCCAAATGCCTGGCTAGAAATAACAAAAGATAAATGGGTACAAATGATCATATCCGGAGGTTAATACATACCCTTTTCCTCCCCTCCCTTAGAGAAAAAATCAGTCCCAGATGTTCCACCCAGTCAAAGGGATCATACAACTCTAGAGGTACAAAAGTTGCTAGAAAAAAAAGTCATTCAAAATGTCCCCACAGACCAAATTGGATCCAGAACTTACTCAAGGTTCTTTTTAGTTCCAAAGAAAACAGGGGACTGGAGACCCATTCTGGATCTCAGCAGACTAAACAAGTCCATCAAGAAATCAAAGTTCTGGATGGTGACACTGCAGTCGATACTTCCCTTTCTGGGGAAAGATGATTGGATGTGCTTAATATATCTCCAGGATGCATACTACCACATAAAAATGGACAGACCCTTTGGTCTCACTACAGCCCCCAGAGTGTTCACCAAATGCATGGCAGTAGTTACGGCTCACTTGAGGCGTCTGAGATTCTGGGTGTATCCATACTTAGATGACTGGCTCCTACCCACCACCACCAAGCATCTACTAACAAGAACAAGAGACACCACCATTCATCTCTGGTCTTAGCTAGGCATTACGATAAATTTCAAAAAATCTGCCTTGTTGCCAACACCGCATATCGTCTTTATAGGGGCAGACTTAGATACAAGACAAATGTTGGGCAAACTTCCTCCAGAGAGGATTCAAACTTTACATCAAGTCAAAAACCTTTTGACCAAGAAAAAGGTGCAAGCGAGGATCATTTTAAAAGTTTTGGGTACCATGGTGGCAGCAATAACCCTGATACCTTTAGCTCATCTGCACATGAGGATCCTTCAGTGGCTGCTATTTATCCAGTGGTCCATGCAGGAGCTGCCCATGTCTCAAAAATTTACCATAACAGACTCCTGTAAGAAAGATCTGTGCTGGTGGGTTCACTCCACTCAAGTGACCTTAGGCTGACCATTCTTCTTTCCGCAACCAGTAGCCACAGTGACCACGGATGCTTCCCAGATAGGGTGGGGGGGGGCATTATCAGGGAAGGACTGTCCACGGTGTTTAGCAGGAACATGAGAACCATTTCCATATCAACGTCCTAGAGATGAGAGAGGTGCTTTTGGCATTGTAAGCATTCCAGAGCTCCCTTCCACTAGGAAAAATTGTAGTTCAGACAGACCGCAGAATCCTTTATAAACGCATTCTATGAACACCTTCAGGAATGCATGGATCATGCAATCCCAAATAAAACCAAGTCCCAATCCTCCAAAGGCAGACGTCCTGTCTGGTGGACCCCAGCCATAAACAAACTATACAATAGAAGGAGGAAGCTACTACATGATAGAGCAAAATCCCAAAAAGGGAAGGCATCTCTGATCAGTATTAGCAAAAAACTACGGGCACTCATAAAATCGTCTAAGGCCAGCTTTGAGAGAAAAATTGCACAGGACACTAAGGATAATCACAAGGCTTTCTTTAGTTATGTTAGGAACCTGGGTGGGAATTCCCAGATATGCTCAGAATTAGTCCAAAATGACAAAAATACACTGAACCCACAGACATTGCCAACATCCTAGCTGACAGGTTCAGTGCAAACTTCCCCTCCCCACCAAAAGGGCAAATATCTATCTCAGCAGAGTGCTGCCCCTGACATATCAGATGCTCAGGTAAGAGCTGCCCTCTCCAAAGCAAAAACACAGCATCAATGGGACCAGACGGTGTCCCGGCTGCATCCTACATGAACTCCAAGAAGAGCTAAACCCAAACATAAAACTACTGTTCAATCTCAGCCTTACTACAGGATATGTACCCAAAGAGTGGCATACAGCAACAGTGGTCCCTCTCCACAAAGGTGGTGCCTCAACGGATCCTGGAAACTATCGCCCCATAAGCCTGACTAGCTTGGTCTGCAAAGCTATGGAAAGGATCATCATGGACCTCATAAATAAAGATATTGGGGACCTACAGACACTGGATCCTACCCAGTTTGGCTTTGTTAAGGGCAGATCCTGCCTCTTAAACCTGGTTAATTTCTTTGAAACAGTCACTAAGGCTGTTGACGAGGGGAAGGTGGTCCACACAGCCTACCTGGACCTCGCAAAAGCCTTCGATACAATACCCCACTCGGGCATTATAGATAAGCTCACCAGCTTAAATATAAACCCCTATGTCACTAGATGGGTTGCAAACTGGCTCAAGGACAGAACCCACATGGTTAGAATTGCTGGAGCCATGTCAGACTCCAAACCAGTTACAAGTGGCATCCCACAAGGCTCAGTCCTGGGACCTCTCTTGTTCGGTATATATTTCTCGGAGGTACAGGCCAACACGGAAGGACTGTGGCTGACCAAGTTTGCAGATGACTGCAAACTGGGCACCATAATCGACACTCCAGCTGACACAAGCATCCTCCAAAAGGGCCTCATAGAAACAGACAACTGATGCCAGAGCCATGGCCTCAAGCTAAATGCCAAAAAGTGTATAGTCATCCCCTTTGGCAAAAACAAAGTGCCCACAAATTACCACATACATGGTAATCCATTAAGTACAGAAGAAGTAATTAGGGACCTGGGGACCCAAGTTGATAGCAATCTCTCATTTGACAACCACGTGGCCAAAGTGGTTAGAAAAACATTTTATATAGCCCACCTAATCATGAAGGGATTCACATCTAGATCAGGGGAGGTCATCGTGCTTCTTTACTCATCCCTCATCAGGCCCATAATTGAGTACAATGCCCCTTTTGGGATGTACCTTACCAGACACCTGCAGCAACTGGAAAGACCCCAAAAGTACCTCACCAAGAGGATCAAAGGGCTCAAACAGATGCCATATGCTGCCCGGTTAAAGAAACTCCAGCTCTACTCAGTGGCATACCGCCTGCTCAGAGGCAATCTGTGCCTGACATATAAAGCCATGTCCAACCCGGAATTAATGGACATGCTGCACCTCAGAAAATTCAAATCACATCGAGCTACGTGCTCGAGAGACTTGAACCTCAGTACTGAAATAAATAGGACATGCTGGAGGGACAGATTCATAACCCAGAGGCTCCCTTCACTCTGGAATAAAATCCCAGTCCAGGTTAGGCAGAGTCCCTCATTGACTCTCTTCAAGAGGAATCTTGACGAGTGGATGGGAGATCGTAGGTTTACCCCGGGTATCACTTCTGTGTTACTGTTAGACAGAGGCACAGTATACTAACCTTGAAAAAGGGCATAGCAAAATTATTTTAAAATGGGTGGCGAAAGCCAAACACACTCTGGCTAGGCTTATAAATGCCCTAGGGCAGATAGCCTAGTATGAACCTATGAACCTATGAACATGTCAGTGGTGTGGTACATAAACAAAGAAGGAGGGACCAAATCTTACTCCCTATGTCGAGAGGCCCAGTGAGTATGGCAATGAGCAGTCTCTTTCCAACATTTTCTGACAGCAACGCACATAGCGGACAAACTTAGCAGAGCTATTCTGGTGCCTCACAAGTGGTCCCTAAAACCAGAAATAGCAGAGAAGATCTTCAAAAAGTGGGGCCAGCCTTGCTGTGATCTTTTTTCCACGTCCATGGATGCCAAGTGCAGCAGCTATTTTGCCTTGTTCCCCCCACCGGGGAATCACCAAGGGATTCACTTGTACATGATTGGCTCCTGGGTCTCCTCTATGCCTCTCCCTCTTTTTCCATAATCCCCAAAGTCCTTCAGAAAGCCAGCACATTGAGAAGCAATTTGATACTCATCACCCCATACTGGCCTCATCAGGTTTGGTTCCCCTTTCTATGGCCCCATCTCCAAGAGGAGCCGTGGATCCTGGACCCAGTTCCAGACCTCCTGACTCATCCATCAGGGACACTCCATCCATCAATTCAAACCCTCAGATTGACAGCTTGGATTTCATCTCATAAGGCTTCAATCAGAAAATTATATTCCAGCAAATGGAAAAGATTTTCCTGTTGGGCTGTTAACAATCACATCGATCCTTTTACTGCCCCTATAACAGCGGTTATTAAATTTTCTAGCTAAACTTTTTGATAAAGGTGCAGCTGCAGCTACTATTCAAGTTCAATTAGCTGCTATATCAAACTATCATATCGGAGAAATGGGACTAAAAATCATGTTCCACAGGCTTTGCAAAGCCTTCGTGAAAGGTACTTTCTTGCTAAGGCTCCCAGTAAAAGAACCACCAATGCCATGGGACCTAAATTTTGTTTTATCCACCTTGATCCTTCCCCCCTTTGAACCTGCATCATCATGTGAATTAAAGTTTTTAACATAGAAGACAACCTTCTTGATTGCCATTACATCTGCTTGATGGGTATCAGAAATCCAAGCATTATCAATACATCTTCCTTACATGATCTTTCACAAGGATAGAGTTTCCCTGTGAACTAACCCTTCATTCTTCCCCAAAGTATGTTCAGAAGCAAATTTAAACTAATCCATTGACTTACCTGCTTTTTTCCCAAACTATGGCAAGAAGTCAAAGTACAAATTACACCAATTAGATGTACACAGACAGTTGCATTTCTGTCTGCAGAGAACAAAGGAGTTCAGAAAATCAGACCAACTGTTTGTATCTTTTTCAGATAAAAAGAATGATTTCAATTTATGCAGCAGCAACATGGGTAAAGTCTCATACCTTTATCACTCATTACAAAATCAATTTGGCCTCCAGAAACAGGGCTTCCTTTGGGTCCACTGTTCTGAAGAGTATTTTCCCTTGAACCACCCAAGAAAGAAGTTGCTAGGGACACTGTCCCAACCAGCAATGAATGAAGGCAAAATAGGACAACATAACATTAAGAAGTTATGTACTTACCATAACGTTCCATGTTTGTTGTCCATCTCACCTTAATTCTTGCATCCCACACTCCTTCCCTTAGCCTTCACTCCTGGAGGATCGAGCTACTTCTTGGTAATTGGAACTTGATGTTCTCTGAATCTCTTCATTAGTCCCTTCTTGGACATGGTTATATGTTTAGAGACAGTAGTTATAGTATCTGCAAACAAGATCTGGGTAATCTTCCCTAAGCATGATGGGATAGGGTGTAGCCATTAGCCAATGGAAGTCCTTGAGCTTTTGTATAGGCCGAGGCAGAACCAATTCTCAGTTCCGAACCCAACCAGTAATGAATGAAGGCGAGATGGACAACAAACATAGAACGTTATGGTGAGTACATAACTTCTTATTATTCTCCTTAAAGATCTGCATCTAAAATCCCAGTCTCTCCTTGTTTCTTGAGCTTTCCCCCTATTTCATCATCATCATCCCTTTCCACTTTGAATTACAGGTTTCTGCTTGTACTATGTATAGGAGCCTTAACTGTGTTACTCTGAAATAGCCATTCAAATGTGTAATCCCAATCTGCCTTTTTCTATTGAAAGAATCAGCTTACCCACTTGGCTCTTGCCATCTTCCCCTCCCAGATAAAATCCTTCAGCTCTTTATTAATTGCTATCCACAACTTCTCCTCTGGTTGATAAACATATGCCTGACCTGTATATAAGACTAAAGGGACTAAAAACATTTTAACTGATTGTATCTTACTATTGATATCCATATAACAAGCTTCCATTTTCTCAGTGTTTGTATTATCTTTTTAGTCTCTTCCCACATATCCTTAGCTGCCACACTGGAATAATTTTTAATTCATTTTATCATGTCCCCATATATATATGGATATTGCTGAACCAATTCTTGTGTAGGCACATAATTTACTACTATTGCCTTTGTTTTAGCTTCATTAATTTTGTATCCTAAAAAGATTTAAAACTGTCTCAAAATGTTCTACAACACTGTAATGTCCCTTTCTGTTTTTGTCAGGTATAAAATAATATCATCTACAAATAGAGACAGCTTTTCTTGACTACAATATCAATTATATCCTTGGATTTTTGAGTCCCTTATTTTCTTTGCCAGTGGTTCTAGATATAATGTAAATAACAAAGGGAAAAGGGACACCTTTGCTTGGTTCCTCTGCTAAAGCAGAAATTATCATCGAGGACTCCATCCACTTTACTTTTTGCCTCCATTCCCTCATACATCCTCCTAATCAACCTTATAATTTTAGCAGGGAATGCAAATTCTTCCATTGCCCTGCTCATAAATTCCTAGCTTTCTCTGCCAAATGCTTTCTCTGCATCAAGACCCACCAACAACAGTGGTATTTTCTTACATTCTGCTTCCCTCCGGATCATTTATGTTTTGCTAATGTTGTCAAATGTTTGCCTCCCATCCACAAAAACATATTGATACATACCTATCAGTTTTGGTATCACTTTTGCCATTTATTTAGCCATTATAGACATAAACACTTTGTAATCATGGTTTAGTAGTGAAATGGGCCTGTATGAAGCTTTATCTGTTGGATCTTTACCATCTAGGTATTACAGCTACCACCACTTTCTTCCAGGATGTTGGTACTTCTCCTCCTCTTAAAATACTGTTAAACAAAACCTTCCAGATCTTTTTTCCCTTCTATCTTCCATACTTCCACAGTAATACCATCTATTTCTGAGGACTTTCCTTTAGATTGGTTATACATCACCATTTTTATCCCATCTCCTCCTATCCTAACTGTTAGTAAGTGAGACTCATCAACAGAGTGCTCAGAACTATTAAGATTAATTGCTTGCACCTGCAGACAGCTTGTCTCCAAGTAAAAACAGTCAGCAACGAGGGAATAAAAACAGCTAACAACTTTGCAGATGCATGACAATTTCACTATGAACACAATGTACAGACTTCCCCTGGCTAACTGTCTGTACCTGCTGGAGTTCTGCCTCCCCAAGAACATTTGGTAATGGAAAAAAATCTAATAACTTTGCATATGCATGAAAGTGAACATTTTCATACCTTTCATCATTTTGTCTTTTTTTCAAACATATTTGCTTAAAAGCTTGTCTACAGCTTAAACCAAGGACATTAATCTAGACATCCACCCTTGTAAAACAGGAGAAATTTTTGTCTTAATTCCACATATATATGTACACTTTTACCATCCCCCCAGCTGCCCAAAATCACAAGATTATTTCATTAACTTGCTTCTGACCAGCCTATCTTATCTTATTGCAATATAAAGCTTGTATATCTTACAACTAAAAAACTATTTGCTTGCTTTAACATCTTTAATATATACAGTAGTCACTGATAAGACACCCCCACCTCACATTTAAAACAAACATCCACATTTCAAATACCCCTGATTGAATATTATGCAAAACTACTTTATGATTTAACGTAATCTATGTCATGAACATGTTATATAACTAATAAGAAGAAAAGAGTTTAATTTACAGTTGCCTCTTCATTCCTTTCATTATCCTTCTCAGCATTAATGATATCAAGTTTGGTATATGCTTTAAAGTTCACCACAAATTTATGGAAGTCAACAAAATTCTAGTCTCTCTCAACCACATTTCCTTGCAAAGCCATATTTCACATGTCTGTCCCATATCCATTGAGACTGATGCTTTATATTCTTCCATTTATTTATCAGTTTCAGTATTACTGGTCTTCTTGATTGCCAGTCTCTGGTTCAAGACCTGATTATTTTAGTCAGCTCATGTGTTGTTTTTCCTGTCTGGCAAGCATTTTCATTTGGAACAATGGAAAAAGTTTCACTGGTAAAGTTCTCTGTGGGGTTTGTTGTCAAGTGAATGAGAAGCAGATACCTCTTATGCTTGCTGATTCACTCTTTGTTAGATAAACTTTTTTTTAGCCTGTCCTATGCCAAAAATTAGTTTGACCCTTCATGAAAAAATATTCTGAAAACACCTGTATACAGCAGCTTGAAGCTTACACCTACCATTAAACACTCCCTGAATGTTGGAATAAACTTGCTACTCTTCAACCTGGTGTACAGTGAATAATAATTTTCCACACATACCCTGTATTTTCCTGTGTTTAATACTTTTCTTTTCTGATACAATTTTGTCAGAATTAACTCTGTCTGCTAGTATGACTCCTTCTTTACTAATATAGGTCTTGGCTGCTTTTTTATGGCCAGGTTTGGAGCATGCACAAGATATGCCCTTTTAATTAACAAATCCTACTGTAGAACATCAGTCCAGTTGTTTACTTATACTTTAATAAAATTAATGCAGTCTGCTCCTTCCAGTTTCTCTGGTACTGTAGGAAATCTCAGGGGTTTTCTGCACACTCTGTGTTTTAACTCTGTTTTTGAAACAGCTCTTTTTTTCTCAATTGTCTTTTTGAAGAAACAGTTCTTCTTGAGACAGCTTGTCTTCATTTCAACCTCTGATTTTTGAAGCCTTATCAGTTCATCAGAATAACTTGTTAAAGCTTCTATTTTATCCAGCCTTTGGGTATTTGAGTTGACATGTTCCTTCATGGTTTCATTTATTTTAATTACCACTGTGTAATTTGATTTACTTTTCCTGTAAATTACTGGAAGACATCTTTTATATCAAAGTTGAAATTTGGACTGCTTTTACTGAAAAGTTGCAGGATTCTTTACAGCCAGATGTTTTTTTTCTTGTTGATTTTCTCTCTGGGTCTCCAATTTTTTTCTGGCAGGCATCGAGGCAGTGTAATTACTAACTAGATATGGAATTTTACCTAAACAAACAGTTTCAGTGCCCCTTTTTCCTCATATGCTGTTTTTAAACTGGGAAAACCAAAATCAGCCTGTTGATAATTGTATAGCATCAGGAAAATCACCAGGCACTACTAAATGTGATAATGATTGTGAAGTCCAGCTATTATCCCACTGTACTGCCAACAATCATGTGATATTGCTAACTTAAAACCTGGGTCAGTAATTAAGGAGCTTCAATCCTCACCACTGACTCCAGTGTGGGAGCGCCAAGGAAAACACCAGAGCACAGATCACACAAGAGTAAAACTCCACAATTTCAATTTAGAGCACAACAGGAACATGCTGTATTTCCTGGGATTGGACTATATACCTTCGTCGACACCCAAATATAATCCCTTATCATACACTTCAGAGCAATGTGTTCCAGTTTAAGACCTCTGACTCACTCACACCCAAAATAAATTTAAATCTCACACACTCAAATGCTTATGGGAAGCCTGACACCGATTTCTAGCTGTGTCCCCTCCCCAATACAAATGGTAAATGCTGTCACCAGAGTCAAACAGGTCAACACACCCTTCAAAGGGTGAGCAATTATTAAAAATTAAATATCAAAATAAAGGATAGATATGACCAGAAGCAGACAGGCATTCGAGGTGACCTGGGGAGTATCAAACAGGTATAAGCACTCTCTAATCTCTAAAGAATACACTGATTGTCCAGCCACAATGTAAAGTAATGAAAAATATTTAATAATAAATAAAATGATTACAAGAGTGTAAATCAATAACTTTAAATAAACACCAGAATTCAATCACCAGAAATATAAAATTAAACTGTAAGATAGAAGTCCATCATCTTAGAAAAACTCTTATCTAAATAACTGAACATTCCTAATCTAAATAGAGAATACTGTCCCTGATCTAATCTAAAATGTAACAGCAAGGCAAAGGCAGGCTTACAGTTTTTGGTGAATCCTTTTTTTGGTATCTACTGAGCAGCACTGTAACTTGACTGTAACTATTTACTAACTGCTCAGCTTAATAATCTCAACTGTCTTATTTAAAAAAAACATAACAGTCAGCTGTTTGAAAAAGTTATTTTTCCTGTTAATCAACTGTTCAAATAATCACATAGCAGCCATGAACATTCTAATGATATCACCTAGTGATCAGCTGATTCTCCACAGACAGTTTGTACTTTAGAATCTTTCTCACAAACATATGCAATTAGAAATGTATCAAAACACAGAGATTCTTTAAACATTCTGTATAAACATGGAAAATGCTCAACATTTTAAAAACTTATTTACACTTCCACAATTAGAAATGCTGGCATAAAATATAAATTAATCTGAGAATATACACAAATCTCCTGCCAGTTATGCTAACACAGATGGCAGTGTTTTCATTTTCTTCAAAATGATGGTTGCTAAATAACTTAGAAGTGAAAATATAATTCTGAACCAGCTACAAGTGACATAATAAATATCGTTAAGACAGAGAAACAAAAAAGTAGAATTGTAAAGAAAGATTCTTGTCATGAGTTTGCACTTAGAGGGTTATGGCATTATATATATATATATATATATATATATATATATATATATATATATATATATATATGAGAAGTCAATACAGTGTAATTAGAGCTAGAATCAGCTTTGATAAATAGAGTACAGTGTGACTGTTAATGGATAATGAGTACAATTTTTGTTAACTTGGCAATTACTTGTGAAGAAGGGAGACTTGATGGAGCTGGGTTGATCACCCACACTTGAAGGTTGATAAAAGATGAAAAAATGAAAATGCATCTTCTAAAATTAATTTTTAAGACCCTACTAGTCATTGTGCAATTGATTGACTTAAGCCTGATGTGAAAAATTCACAGTTAAAATCATGAAAAGGTGGTGTGCATATACCTTGTTAACTCTTATTTTTTGTTGCACTTATGTTTTATGTATGTTTATTCTGGGATCAGTAGACGTTTGGGTAGAATAATTATTGCACTATCAACTCCCTCTTTTCTTCCCCTTTTTGTAGGGTAGTCCTGTTGAACTGAAAAAGTTTGGTATAGGCAGATACCAGGAAGAGTAACTGGTATTCCAGTTACCAGTACCTACATTTCTCACCATTAAACTACAGAATTACTACCTCATAGTGATATCTGTTCTTACTGTATCCTTTCCTTTACTGCACCTACTTCCCCCTACGCACACGCATCCTCCTTCCTTTTCAGCTTCCTTATTTTTCTCAAGAATCAAAGCTTGTTCTTTTGCATGTGCTGCCTATCTTGTAATGAATGTAATCCCTCTTTGAACTGTGATGTGTTGGTTTGGTTTATCTTGAGATATGTACTGTGTGACTTACTATGTAATATGTACAGTACTTCCTTTAACATTGATGTTTCAATTTGTACATATGTGACTTAGAATATAATCATGTTTTGCATACAGCAATTCTTTTAACCCTAATATTTTCATTTGATTTCTTCTGAAATATATACTGTATCACCTATATTGTAATATGTATAACAATTACTTGAATTGTGTTGTATAAATATGTACTGGACTTCACATGTGTTGTGCGTTCTTGTGCTTCAGCACCTGGGTTGTGGTTGAAATGGGGTCCATGTACCAACCCATCTACCTAGTTAAGATACAAACAAACAAATTAAGGTACAGACCCAGTCCCATAACAGGGAAATGAGCAATCTTAAAGGTAGTTCTCACAAACTTTCATAAAGAGTTGAAGTTTGTCATAATGGCTAAGGTGTTTATCTCTCAAACATGAGGTACAGGGCTTGTTCTCATGTTGGGAGGCAGAGCTAGTCTTAAAAAGACCCACTGTGGTTGTTAGCCTAGTAATCCTCTATGAACCAATAAACATAACTAAATAATTATCAGCACTACAAATTCTACAATCTACAATGAGTGAATTGTGCTATTCTTACTACCTGGAAATTTAGAATGTGAAAACTATCACCCAGACTTGTATTAGACCGTGCCATTCTTGAATCCAGTAAGTCCCTATGGAAAGGATAAATGCAGTTTATAAACTGGAAGCAGATATACAATTTTTAATATTCAACAACAGTACTCTCAATATTCTATAACATACTTATACACATACAAGATGAGCTATTCCCTTTAAAAAAATCAGCAGGTTTCCAGTAAAAAATAAGCACTATGGTTAATAAGCAGTCTAAAATTGTAAATTTAAAGCCAGAGACAAAGCTTGGCTAGACTGGAGAAGGACATTAATAAAAGTAAAATGCAAAAATTCCAAATGCAAGGAAAGGGCACCAGGATAAACAGCAATAAAGCTAAAGTGATCTACCTATGCTGTCTTTAAACTAGTCTACCCAAGATTCAGAAACGTACTGGCAGGCCACTGGAACCATAAGTACCAATAAAATATTATCAAAATGGAACAGCCAGTGCACTTTCCCATTGTAAAAAACAATATGTAACAACTGAAAGATAACATATCATCCCCTTCAATACAATTATGCAGTATGCCTTGTATATGTGTTGTCCTATCCCATCAGTGTCAGACGGCCACATATTGATATCAGTGACCCATCTACCACATTTGGTTAGCAATGGCAGGATTCAAATTCTCTCTGGAATCAGCAGCATCAATCACAGTTGTTTGGCAGTGGTGGAATTAAAGTTTCTCCAGTGCCATCCTGGTCTACCACAATAACAAACTATTAAATGAAAGCTACTGCCTACCTTTAAAAAGATCCTGGTTACTGACCTAAGCTTTGCTGGCTGATTCATGGTAATTTTTTGCAGTTTTTGGGTCTGCCACCAGGTCTACTGATTTTATCACCCAGTCCATTGTTAACAAATCAAACTGTCCTGATAAGACAAGGGCAGATCCACTACACCCTCCCCATTCACAGAGTTCATAGAGACTACTAATACTAGTAAGGCTCAACAGGTGCCATTTTTAAATCCAGCTCATCCATGTTAGCATTTCTGTGGATAATATCATGTCCTTCCCTCAAGTGTGCTCCACATAAGTGCATTTAATTTTTTTATTGGGGGGGGGGGTAAGATTTTGTCCTGCTGCTCTTTATATTTTAATGGTCATCCCTAAGCTCACCTTCTTTGTGCTAACAAATGAAAAACATTGACAATTATTTGTGAAAATGTGCTTGATCCAGTCCAAAGACTGGTTTCAGTAATACTACTGATTGTGATAAATGCTGTATCCTGAACACGTTACTAGTCTTACAGCCTCAGTGCACATTAATTCTTGAACTTGGTTAGCTCTAAAACTTGGTTTCCTGTTACTGTATCTCTAAGCTGCTGTGAACTATTCTCCTGCTCATTACAGTGCTACACTTATGTATTACTGGTGTGGCTTTACATTTAGACCTGGTTGCTTTCAAAGTGTAAATGCTTTGTCCTTAAATACTGCTGTTTCTCTTGCTTCATTACAGTATAACTGCATTTTTTGTACAACTAAAATGGTCACATGCTACACATGCTTGTTTTTTTTTTATTTACAGTAGTAATGCATTTGTTCAACTTGCATAGCCCAATCTAGATCTGTACTACTGTTGCACTTGTGGTATTCAGCTATTCAGACTAGTGCCTTACTAGACTTGCTCATTTTACTAGTGTAAAACAATTTATTTAATTAGCCAGGCTCACATTAGACCTGAACTATTGTATTGATTTAATTTATTCAGCTATTTCTTATGCCTAACAACTCTATTCATGGTACAGCTCCTGCTTTCTTCTGTTGCACCCAACTAAATTCTGTCTCCTCTATTTTCTTTTTGTCTGCAGTCACTCTATTTTTTTCAAATGTGCAAGGCTGATTTCCTCCCACCTGAATCCTGCACTGTACAAAAGAATTCTCACATTACACTGCTGAATCGCAAACCAGACATAAATGTAGCGTATTATCCTAAAGCAAAATATGTCCTACATTAAGTAACATGCTGTGTTTGGCACTATAATTAATTTTGTTGAGTGGTGTGCACAGGTACAAGGATGGTAGTGCTAGGTAACCCCCCTCTCCCATTTATTACATAGCTTTCCACATAGAACTTATTACGAAATAGTTAAACTTTAAGGGTGTCTTTTTTTGTTAACCTCATACAAACTCTCTAAAATTAGCTGAGGAAGGACTTCTGTTAAATTAACTAGTTAAAGCCAAGGAAAGGTCCTGATTATCACAGTTTACATACTGACCTGAGCTTTGCTGGCTGATTCATGATAGTATTTTGCAGTTTCTGGGTATTTCGCCAGGTCCGACCCACTATGCTTGATCTCACTCCACTCCCCTACCCACCACCCCAAAATTCCACCCACCCTACTACTCCAATATTTATCTCTACCTAACTCTTTCCATCACTTAACCACAACCATTTGAAAACCACCACATCACTAACTCATCTACTGACCCCACCTATACAGTGTAAGCCCATTATCTCCCTCCCCTTACCTTTCCTTCCTTTTCACATCTCCTGTTAATATACCTCTACTAAAATACCCTGCATATCTTTGTTTATCAAAATGCTCACTATTTGTTTATCTAAATAAATTCCTTTTCCCTATTTCTTCTCATTACGTATTCCACCAGCACTATAGTTTACATATTCATTGTTTATGTAAACACATTTTCCATATAACTTTCACTCCTCCACCCTATCCTTCCTAGCCCACCTTTCTAATCCCCCCATACCCATCTAGCTATAGCCTATCCTCCTTCTCACTCTTTCCTCCTCCCACCTTACCAGTATTTTTCTCATTAGCCTATTACTATTACCACCACATGCCTTCTTACCCAGCTACTAATACTCTATTACAAAACTCCTCTTCACCATGAGTCCGACCAACACTTTTATATTACCATTCTCTCTTTTCTTCACACTCCTCTTTTATCTACTATACATCACCACTCTTAATCCCATCTCCTTGCCCCCCAAATACACTACTACCACATCTCCCTTATCTAACTTTTCTGGTAGTTACTCAGACATAACTCCAAGTCTCTACCAAATAAATACCATTCTACTATACAAAATAATAATATTCCCACAGAAAAAACAGCTCCAAGCATCTACCCAAATAAATACCATTCTACTATACAAAATAAAAATATTCCCACACAAAAAACAGCTATTTCTTACATTCACATTTTTTACCACTAACTTACAAATATATATTAATCTAGCAGACAGCAACAAGTACTGCATTACTGTAACAAGTGAGAGAAAAAAACAAAACTTGCCAATGACTGATACAGAGCCAGTGCTAGGAAGAACCACCAACTGTAGAATATTTCCACAAAGAAATTTATTCTTCACTCTCTAGCGGCTTGGTTTAACAAGGTGGTTACACCGAGGTGTTAGAGAGTGAAGAATACATTTCTTTGTGGAAATAGTTTTCAGTTGGTGGTTCTTCTTAGCAGTGGATCTGTACCAGTTGTTGACAAGTACTGCATTACTCCTGCAGAGTAACTACCTTAACTCTATGTGGGGATATCCACACTCAGTCCAGGACCCACATCATCTGTTACCCCTGCCCAACCCTACAGAAGCAATTCCAGAAAATCCTTATACATGGTCACCATAAACCTGGAACGCATTCACAATAAAATCCCTGAATTCCACGCTGGGGTTAACCTGACATCATTGCTGTTACAGAAACATGGTTAAAACCTTACATTAAGGACTCTGAATTTCTCCTTCCTGGCTTCTCAGCCATAAGAATAGATAGACCCTGCAAAAAGGGAGGAGGTATTGCTCTACTCTTTCCAAACACCTAAAAATAGTTCCCTATACAAGTTCCATGCCATGGTTTGCCAATGCTGAAATTCCCATTTCCTTCCTACAAATGAATGACTAAAAAATTATGTATAATAGTTCTCTATATTCCCCCCCTGGTAACAACATTCCTTTGCTAGAGGAAATCCTTGCCTGGATTTCCAACAATATTAACAATGAAACCATAATCTTGGGCAATGTAAATATCAAACTGGCTAGACCTATCTGCCAATATTCCATCATCAAACAATCTATTCAGTTTTATTCAGGCTATCACTTCCCCAACTAGACCAAATAGAAACAATGACTGTAGCTCCATTTTAGACTGGATTCTGGTTTCTGACCCCAATAAAATATCTTCTATAGACACTCTCCCTAACACCCTTAGAGATCACCTCCCTGCCTTTGTTCATCAAACTGCCCCTCCTTTCAGAAAGCACACCAATACAAACAGATAAGGAACACTCTAAAAAAAGATCAACTGGTCCATGCTAAAAATTCTCCCACTAGATGATGCGGTTAATTACTTCAACTCAACTTCAAATCTGAGATCACACTACAATGATGAAAGTGGTAAATATACTGTTCTGCGTTGTACAGTAATCTCCATTTAAATGGTTCAAAGTTTCAAAACTTTGATCTTATGGTCTTGACCATAAGAAATTTGAAGTTTTGAAACTTCAAAATTTAGAAGTTGACCCAGGGATGTTGCTAAGATGGTGGCCAGATAGCAGCACAAAGCGTTTGCTCTGCTTCTTATTTTTCTATGACAGGAATTTATTATTTTTTCTCAACAAAATATTAATTTTTTAATAGACTTATATACTTAAACCAGTAAAAATACATTTTTGAAAGGAAAAAAATGTGGAAGTAGCATTTTAATTTTTCCTGTCAGAGTATTTTTTTGACTTTTCATTTATCATGAGTCACTCAAAAGTGAACTTACAAGAAAATTCCATAAAAAAGGAACTCCAGTCTACTATTGGAAGTATTCAAGAACTTTCTCTAAAACTAGACAAACTGGAAACAAAAATGGATTTTATAAAAGAAGACTGCAAAAAAACAAATGGACTTTCTTAATGAAGTTAAAACAGCAATCTACTCAGATTTCTTCAATTGAAGAAGCAGTGACAGATATGGATGGAAGACTGACAGAAACTGAAAGCCATACAGAATTTTTACTAAAGCAAAACACTTTGTAACTAGAGAAAATAGAAGATTTAGAAAACAGGTCCAGTAGAAATAACATCAGGATCTGTGGAATCTCAGAGAAAGAAGAAGGGGACAATTTGATACTTTTTTAAAATACTTGGTTTCCTACAGGCTCTCCACTTGCCAGAAGCTCTTTCATTTCGCATTGAAAGGCCACACAGGTTCCTTTCATCATCATCCTTTAAGAAGAACCCTCCAGTGGCTAGATCCATCATTGTTAAACTTCTGTCCAGTCAAGATAAGGACTTAATTTTGAAGACAGCCTGGGCTAACATACCAATTAAACTAAAAGATAATGTCATAAGATTTGACAATGACTACACTTCATTAGTTATGACTAGAAGAAAATAATCTGTACCTTTCATCAAAAGCCTGAAGAAAATATACATAAAAGCTCAACTTGTTTTTCCAGCAAAACTAGGGATTTCCTTTCCAGATAGTCAGAAAATTTTCAGCACTCTAGAAGAAGCCATAGACTGCACTAAGAAAAATAAAATATTTGACAAAATAGAAGATATGGACTGGGCAAGCACCAGTTTAAAAAGACTTGCATCTAAAAACAATTGGACAACAAAGGACAAAATTCTAAAAAGAGGAAAGTGTTAGAGTGTGCTCAACAATATACTAAGGTTGAAAGTAATTTTGCTGCAATTATGCAACATAAATAATGTATAAGATAAAGGTTGCTTAAATGTAGAAATAGAGTTTAGTAATATGTAATCAGCATCCATACTAAATTACCATGGCTTGGAAAAGGAATCTGCTGAATGGACATTTTTCCCCTTACAGACTCAAAACAGGATGTATGCAAGAGCAAAAATACAAAATCTGCTTTTAAAGAATGGACACTTTTCCCTTACAGACTCAAAACAGGATGTATGCAAGAGCAAAAATACAAAATCTGCTTTTAAAGAATGGACATTTTCCCTTACAGACTCAAAACAGGATGTATGCAAGAACAAAAATGCAAAATCTGCTTTTAAAGAACAATGACATGTTATTCTGCATGGAAAAACAGGATGGCACAAGAACAGATGTTTTTTTATACAAAGATCCAAATAAAATACAGGATGTTCACACTGTCAGAAAAGCTGATCTCTGACAATGTGTTTTCTCAAAAATGTTTTTCTTCATAAAAAACAGGATATGCTTATCAGCATTGACATAAGAACACATGTTTCTATACACAGATTCAAATAGAATACAGGACAATGTGTTTCCTCAAAAATATGTTTTTCTACATGGACATCAGGACACTGTTACAGGATATTCACACTGTCAGAAAAGCTGGTCTCTTACAAGACATTGTTAAACAAGGAAGTTTAGTATTGTTTCTACAGGATAAGCAATTCTCCAAAATATGTTTATGTATGACTAAAAAGAGTATATAAAGAGCTGTATAAATCCAGCTAGGTTAGGGGTATGGTAGGAACACATTTGGTGTTCTGAGGTAAATGTTATATCTCTCACATCATCTGTACTATATGAGAAGTAAAGTTGGAACAGTACTTTTAAGCTGCAACGTGGTTTCGTTTGATTTATTATAAAAGTTATTTGTTACTGCTCTTTAAAGTTGATGCTGCAAAGTATATTCTCTCATCAGTGTATATTCTGCAAGTTTCTGTATGCAACAGACTGTGAATGCAAATATAATCAGACTTTGAATTTTAGCAGAATCCAGCCAGCAAGACTGAGTGTCATAAGAACACTGCAAATCCATCACCAAGCAGTAAGCAGCTCCATGTAATTTTTTCAATGGCAAGCTAGCCTGCATTTGAACCTACAATCTGCATTCAACCACAGGAGGAGTGATGGTAAGCCCTGCAGAGGGTCACTTCAGTTAAATTGCAGTAACTAACATTTGTACGTATGTGTCAATTCTGAACAGAAGTATTCCAGTTTATGCAGCTTGCAGTAGTACAGTTTTTTTAGACGTCTACATCCGGAGTGAGACTGAAGTTCCAGTCGCAGTGCCATAATTTCGCTAAGAAAAGGGGAATATCCACTAGCACAGCAGTCTGCTGCCTGTTGTGCTTTCCCAGCTTCTCAAGTGACTTTGAAAAATTTCCAGCCATCTGCAACAACAGCCTGATCACCTGTTTTCTTGCTCACTGGTAAGACGTTTTTTCTACGTCACATTTTTTTTTAGTATGGATGCTATCAGGCAGAATTCTAGCAAATGTAAGCCAAGTTTTACTCTTAATGTAGCAGAACAACCAGATAAAATATGGAGTAAATTGCAATGTTGGTATACACAACACATTAGTAAGTGTAAAACCTTGTTAGGGCAAGTTGACATACCAGCGTTATGAATTCATAAACTCAAATGCCATGGAACAACTAGTCACCATCCCCACAAGAGGAGAAAACATACTTGATCTCATCATCACAAACATGGGAGCACAATGTTCAACACCGGAAGTATACCCCTCACTGGTGAGATCAGATCACAAACTAATCTCGCTGGAGGTCCTCATCCCGCCCCCACCTGAAATAAAAAAGACCACAGTAAAGAACTTCTCGAAAGCCGACTTCACACTTCTAAAGACTAGTGTGGTCTCCTTTAAGGCCCCCGAGCCGGCGGAAAACAGTACTCAAGCTGCTGAATCACTTACAAATGCCTTCTACCAGCACCTGCAGGACTGCATGGATAAGGCAATCCCAAGGAAAACAAAGACTCTTTGTACCAAAGGCAAGCGTCCAGTCTGGTGGACCCCAGCCATAAACAAACTCTACAACAAAAGGAGGAAGCTACTACAAGATAGAGCAAAATCCTTAAAAGGTAAGACACCCTTGATCACTATAAGTAAAAACTAAGAGCTCTCATAAAATCATCCAAAGCAAATTTTGAGAGAAAAATAGCTAAAGACTCAAAAGACAATCATAAGGCCTTCTTTAGCTATGTTAGAAACCTGGGAGGAAACTCCCAGATATGCTCAGAACTAGTTCAAAATGATGTGAAGATTACTGATCCTACAGACATTGCCAACATACTGGCTGACAGGTTCAGTGCAAACTTCTCCCCCCCCAATCCCCCAAAAGGAGAGATATCTATACCAAGCGATTGCAGCCCCCCAAACATCTCCAACGCCCAAGTGAGAACTGCTCTCCAAAGCAAAAAACACAGCATGCATGGGACCTGATGGTGTCCCCGGCTGTGTGCTCCACGAACTCAACGAGGAATTAAACCCACAGCTAGGACAGCTGTTTAATCATAGTCTTACCTCTGGATACGTACCCAGGGAGTGGCGCACTGCAACTGTGGTCCCACTTCACAAAGGCAGTGCCTCCACCGACTCTGGAAATTACCGGCCCATTAGCTTGACAAGCCTTATCTGCAAAGCCATGGAGAGGATCATAATGGACCTCATAAATAAAGACATAGGGAATTTGCAGACTTTGGATCCATCCCAGTTTGGCTTTGTCAAAGGCAGATCATGCCTTCTAAACTTGGTTGACTTTTTCGAAACAGTCACCAAAGCCATTGATGAGGGAAAGGCAGTCCATACAGCCTACCTTGATCTGGCGAAGGCCTTCGATACAATACCCCACTCGGGTATCATTGAAAAACTCATCAGCTTAAATGTTAACCCATACATCACAAGATGGGTTGCAAACTGGCTGAGTGACAGAACCCACAGGGTCAGAGTTGCTGGCGCCATGTCAGACTCAAAGCCTGTCACAAGTGGTGTACCACAGGGCTCAGTCCTGGGCCCACTCTTGTTTGGCATCTACTTTTCCAAGTACAAGCAAACACAGGAGGGTTATGGCTGACAAAGTTTGCAGATGACTGCAAACTGGGCCATAGTAGAAACACATCTGACACAGATATCCTTCAGAAGGGTCTCACAGAAACGGATAACTGGTGCCAGAGCCATGGCCTAAAGTTAAATGACAAAAAATGCATAGTCATACCCTTCGGGAAAAACAAGGTTACCCCTAGCTACCAAATAGGTGGCAATCCACTGAGCACAGAAGAAGTTATCAGGGACCTGGGGACCCAGGTTGATAGTAGTCTGTCATTCGACACCCATGTAGCTAAAGTAGTTAGGAAGACCTTCTACATTGCCCACCTTATCATGAAGGAATTCTCATCTAGATCAAGGGAGGTCATAGTCTCCCTATACTCATCACTCATCAGACCAATGATTGAGTACAATGCCCAATTCGGAATGTTTCTGACCCGACACTTGCAGCAGCTGGAGAGGCCACAAAAGTTCCTCACCAAAAGGATAAAGGGTCTCAAACATCTGTCCTATGCTGCCCGACTGAAAGAACTCCAGCTCTATTCAGTCCCCTACCGCTTGCTCAGAGGTGACCTTTGCCTAACATACAAGGCCATGTCAAACCCAGATTTGATGAATATGCTTCACCTCAAAAAATCTAGATCCGTCAGAGCCACAAGGGCGGGAGACTTAAACCTCGACACGGCTATTAATAGGACGTGCTGGAGGGATAGATTCATCACCCAAAGACTCCCTATGCTGTGGAACAAAATCCCGGTATATGTGAGGCAGAGCACCTCGCTGGCCTTGTTCAAGAGAAATCTTGACCAATGGATGGGAGATTGCAGATATACCCCAGGGATTACCTCAGTGTCACTGCTCGACAGAGGCACAGCAAAATAATGGGTATAGTTTCCCATACTAAAGGGGTGGCGTAAGCCACAAAACTATGGGCTAGGCTTGTAAATGCCCTCGGGCAGATAGCCTAGTATGAACCTATGAACCTATGAACCTATGTAAGTGGATTGTAACATTTGATTGGTATTTGCAACAAAAAATGAAGTATATCATAGTAAATGTTTATTGTGTGATTCAAAGGAAACTGCATTTTGTGTAATATGCCATAAACAAGTATTGCATGATATTGCTAAAAAACTAGACTGTGCAGACAGATCTGTTCATGATAAAGAAATTATTAATAATACACAGTTTTCATTATATCCAGATGTAAAGCAGTTATGTCCTGTCAGTACATTAATTTCTGAATTACAACAGCAATCAAATCTGTTATTGACAGAGTCCCCTGTAGATCTAGTAACTCCCTTTAAAAATTATGTACAAGCATGGAATGATGCCACGGCTACACATACAGATGAGGACAGAAACAAAGTTTATGATACACTGACAGAAAACTTTAATAAGTTTTTAAAAGAGAAACAAAATGAATTTAAAATGTTCAAAACTGACATTCAAGATCTCTGTCAAAAGTGCATAGGAGCTCTGCAGTCAACAGAGGAATCCAATAACAGGTATCATATATCCCTTAAACACTTACAGGTAGAAATGACAGACCTTAAACAGCATCTGAAGGAAAAGGAAGAAGAATTAGATGAATTAACAGAGACTAACCTCCAAAATACTATTTTGATATCCCAGCTTAAAGAAGAGTTAAAAACACAAAACCAGTCCAAATTATAGAACAGGGACAGGGAACCACTACAGATTTATATACGCAGTCTAGATTATTACAGAGTTTACCACAGTGGAATGATAAAAAGGCATATTTTATAACATGCTTACATTTGAAGAATGGGTGGCATATACAGCAGGATCTGATATATGGACAGATGCATTACTTAGATGTTTCTGGATTTTCATTCCTAAATGTTTTAAAACTTTCATACAATTAAAGCAAGATGATTATCAGTTGAACACTAAAGTAGGACGTATGACAGCCATTTTAATGGCATTTACACAAGGGCAGCCTCTCACAGCCAAATTATTAGATAATTTTAAAATTACTATCACAGATAAATTAATGGAACAAAGTGATCATTTTAGACTTGCATTTCAAATCATATATAAAAACAGACAGAGACATGGGAAAAAGAGACATACAAAACAGTTAATACATTGCTTCTTAGAACAAGTCAAAGGGGTTCCAGGGCATATTAAATGTATCTACGAAGAAAATTCTGATACCCTCACTGATTTGGTACAAAAACTAATGAGGGGACGGACTATGGCCGATGATGGGACTTTATACTCACACCATATCTTTGCATGTGAAGATAATAGTGAGCCATTTGAAGTAATTGGTGAAGTCAAAAACAGGGGAAGGCAAAGATGGTGTGACCAACCACCAGCAGAAAGAGCTGTGTCAGCACCACCAGCTCCTGCCTCTATGCTTGTAGTACCAGGATCAAGCACAGGTAATGAGCAAAAGGCACCAACATGCTTCTTTTGTAAAAAAATAGGACACGTTAAGCAAAATTGTGATCATTACAAATCCTGGCGCAAAAAGAAGGAAGAACAGGGAGCGTTTCCAAAAAGAGAGCAAACAAATTTACAAGAAAAGTCAGAAAAGCAGGATCATGTACAAAAACCTTACAATATTAGTAAAAACAGTTATAAGAGCCATCAATATACAGGAAAAGGGAAAGTATGCCCGGTAGATTTTCAAACAGTTTCACCTGTAAATCCGAAACATTTGATAGAACAGGCAGAAGGAATAGCTAGGCAACAGTTAAAAAAAGAGATTGAAAAACCTAAATATGTAGATCATTCAGACACAGAAGAAGATGACATACAAAAACATGAGGTGTGTCATATTGCATTTGATAATAAAGGAGAGGATGAGTGGATTTCCTTACAATAGGGATGTGCCCCTACTCTGGTATCTTTCCTGACTACCTTTAAAAAGGGTCGAGATGGACGACCACTGATTGATATTTGGGTAGAGGGGTCACTGTGGAAAAATGTCTTAATAGACACAGGAGCAGCAGTATCTGTCACAAACAGACAGTTACCAGTAAATCCTATAAAAAAGGTTTGCATTTCAGCATTTAATGGCACAGGATGCTATGCAGTGAATAGCCAAAATGTGGACATAAAGTTTAGTCAAGAGGGACAAATATGGAAGGGTGCATTTTTAATGCATCCATCTTGCACAAATACCATTATTGGTATGGACATTCTAGGACCTTTAGGCATAGTAATTGATTTACCTAATTAAATTCTGTGGATGGGAGACAAACAACAAAGAGAGGAAGAGCAAAATACAGGTTGCTATGCAATCTCTCTACCTGACAAACCTGAAAAACCTACAGGCTATATAAATACAGACAGTGAGGATGTATGGAAGCATTTACAACAGCAATTCCCAAATCTATGGTCCAAGGGTCCCAGTGATTGTGGGAAACTAGAAAGCCCAGTAGGAATAGGAAGTGATCAGGACTATATACCACATTTTCAAAAACAATATCCTATTCCTAGGGAAGCAGAAGAACATATGGAAAAATGTATTGCAGAATGGGAAAGAGAAGGGATTATACAAAAAGGCAACAGTCCTACAAATTCACCAATCTGGCCAGTTAAGAAAAAAGATGGTAGTTATCATCTTGTTATTGATTTACGAAAGGTCAATCAATATACCACTCCTAGAGCACACTTGATTCCAGGAGTCCCAGAGTTGGCTGCACATATTAAGCCACAAAGTAAGTGGTTTACAGTAATAGATTTAGCAAATGTTTTTTTGCAGTGCCACTCAGGAAAAAAAGATTGGCCAAGATTTGCCTTTACATTTAAAACCAGCAATATGTTATGACAAGGTTACCACAAGGGTTTCAAAACAGGCCAGTTAGTTTTCATCAGACAGTAGGATCCATTCTACAACATTTGGAAAAGGATGATTCAGTAATACATTACATTGATGATATTTTAATTCAGTCAGAAACAGTAGAGGAGCATGTACGGCTTCTTAAGAGAGTTTTTCATACTCTACAGCAAGCAGGGTTTAAGGTTAAAAGTGAAAAATTCAGTTTATGACACAAAAAGTTAAGTTTCTAGGTACTATTATAAAACCAACAGGAAGATCTCCTTGCCCTGTACGTGTACAAGGCATTTTACAAATGGAAAAGCCACTGACTATAGCAGACTTACATAAATTCATGGGAATCATGAATTACAATAGGAATTTATAGAGGATTATGCAGCCGTGGCTGCTCCCTATACAAAATGTTACATGAACAAAAGAACTCCACCTTTTAGAGTGGGGATCTCATGAAGAGGAGGCATTTTCACAGATAAAAATAAAACTAGCACAAGCTACAGAACTAATAGCGCCCACTCCAAGGTTACCATTTGTGTTACAAGCAGCAGCAGGGAAAAAAACACTGTCTGTGGTACTACTACAGGAATGGCCACATGGTAGTGACAACAGAATGGAAAAAACATTACGCCCAGTCACTTTCTTTAGCAGAAAGATGACTCCAGTGGAATTGGGTTACCATCCATGTATACAGCAGTTATTAGCCATTTACTGGGGTATTAAACAAACTGAATATTTGACTGTATTTTCCAGCATTATAGTACAAACACCACATCAAGCTGTAAAAGCTTTGACAGACAGTTTTGAAATGAATAAAATTACAGATGGTATTAGTCAGGCAGTCTTTGCAAAATGGATGGCACTTTTTGGAATGAAAACTGTTACTATACAGACAGGGGATAAATACCATTTGTCAAACCATATGGGATATGAAGGAAAACAGCATAACTGTTTAGAAAAGATAATATCACCTGAGGTGCAATTTTTAGCATCTGATTTTGATCACTTTAAGCCATCCATCTTTGTGGATGGAGCACGATATTGGGACCAAGGCAGATACTGGACAGGATTTGCCATAGTTCCAGAGAATCCACAATTGGGTTCTCCTGAACTAATCAGGTTACCAGGGCATATGTCAGCTCAAAGAGCTGAACTGGAGGCAGTATTGTATGTGCTAAAGTATTACAATCCTATTAACATTTTTTCAGATAGTGCTTATGTAGTAAATTCTTTAAGACTACATATGGAAACCTGGGTAAGACGAGGATTTGTGGATAGTGTAGGTAAACCATTACGGCATGCTGAAGTATTAAAAGACATATATAAAGTTATAACAATGTCAAAACAACAAGGACAGTATAGCATCTTAAAAGTAAAAGCACATCAAAAGCCAACCAGTGAAACTTACAGATTAAATGTGTTAGCTGATACCTTGGCCAAACAAGCAGCACAAAATGGAAAAGAACTTCCAGAATATGAGTATGCCAATGTAGAAGTTAGTGTCTTAAAAGAGCTAGATAAAGAGTCAATAGAGAAAGACCTTGTAAATATACAAAAACAACAGGGCTTAAAAGAAGAAACTGATCAGTGCAGATTGGCAGGTATACCACCAAAGGAGTACTATGCATACACGACCTCCAAAGGGTTACAGTTGCCATATGTACCATTTCAGTTGGCACGCCAGTTGGTCAAGTTAAATCACCAAATACTGGGCCATATAGGAACTGATAAGTTATGGGCAGTTGTAAAAGAAAAGTATTGGAACCCAAATTTAAAAAGGTCTGCAAACTGATTATAGAAGAATGTTTAATCTGTCTTCAGGTAAATGCTAAAAGCAAAAGGCCTCAGTTACATCGAGTACAGCCAGCGGATGGGCCATGGTATGCAGTTCAAATAGATTATGCAGGTCCATTACCAACAACAAAGGGAGGTTACAGATATCTACTAGTAGTAGTGGACGTCTTTTCAAAATGGGTAGAAGCAATTCCTACCAAAACCATGACAGCAAAGGCAACAGCAGAAGCCTTATGGAAAAATATTTTCTGTCATTGGGGATGGCCACGGGTTATAGAGTCAGACAATGGCCCACAGTTTGTTAGTGATCTCATTAAACAAATGTGTAATTTGTTAGGCATACAGCAAAGGTTTCATGTACCATACCATCCACAATCTAATGGCATTGTAGAACGTATGAATCGGACGTTAAAAGAACATCTAAAAAAGGCATGCTTGGAAAAGGGCAATACATGGGTACATCATCTGCCTGGTATTTTAATGGGTATTCGAGCAACACCAAACAGCAACACAGGTATTTCCCCATATGAAATAATGACAGGCCGCAAAATGCCCATACAATTACCATTTGATCCAGATTTACCTAATGGTAGGCCCATGCTAGAAATTAGCAAACATCAGGAATGGCTAAAACAACTTACTAGTATATGTGACTATAATGCAAGGGAGCAAGCGTTCCATCTATGGAAAAAGGTGCCAATAATACCAGCTGAAGAAAACCTTCCCTGTGGAACCAAAGTATTGGTAAAAACATTCCAAATGGAAGGACCATGGGCTAGCAATTGGCAAGGCCCTTTTGAAGTAGTGGAACAAATTGGACCATTAGTGTACAAAATCAAAGGAAAAAGGAAAAACAGAACAATGTTGGTACATAAAGATCAACTAAGAATGATAAAAAATAGTGAACAATGTAAATCTGATTAAATGTATTCTTTTGTAGGTTTCCAACAGAGAAAACCCTAATGAAATTGACATGGTTTAAAGTGCATCCTTTTGGAAATCCAGTTTTGGATGACCAAAGGCAAAATGATTCAACAATGGAATTTCTATTTAAAGGATGTTTTTTTTAAATTGATAATAGCTATTATACTAACTATTATTGTATTGCTTAGTATTAAATTATACTTACAACCTGTTAATCAAACTGTAAAGTTACATAAGAGAGAGAGTAAAAAAAATGTGGAAAAATTAACAAGACTGGTCACCATCTTTTAACACTTTCTTAGCAAGACAATGTTGGTATGCAAAAAGCATGAATGTTTCTAATTGTTGGGTATGTAGTTTAATACCAAAAATAACAGGGGTAATGCCTCTAATACCTATTCCACTAAATTCTCTTAGTAGTTGGAGAGTATTAATAAATGAAACAGGAGATCAAGTTATAAATGTACAATTACGTAAAGCAAGAGTACAGTCATCTGCTATAGTACAGGGGATCACATGTTTTCAATAAAATGGAACTGTTCCAGTGGGTAATAGCAATTGTATTCAAACAATTGAAATGATAAATTTTCACAACCACATACCAGTACGTGGAGTATTTTCTCATGGTTTCCCTATTTTAATACCAATTAAGGGTCAGTTAATATTAAGTGACACAGCAGTATTTCACTTTTCACAAAATGACAAAAATGACTGTAAAACTAATATTACATGTTGGAGAAGTAAAACAGATAAAAACTTTACAGTTGTACATGATAAAACTCCTACTATGGGGCAAGTAAATGGCAGTCTGGTAAATAGCAGTGTTGCTCTATCAGATGGGTTATATTACATCTGTGGTAAATATGCTTATAAATGGTTACCAAAGGGATGGGATGGCACCTGTTATATAGGATTAGTGGTACCAGCAATGCATAATGTAAAAGAGTTACCAAAAGGAAACATTAGGAATACAAAAAAGAAAAGGGATATATTACCTGTAATTGAAAGTCCAGAAAATCCAGTAGACACCTTAGATACATCACGTATATATCATCAAAATCTTGATTATATTAAATTAAAAGATATGGATTTAGGAGATGATGTAATCTCTGGAGCAGGTATTTTCCTTTGGTACAGGGCTGCAAAAGCCATCTGGGAACTGAGAAAACTATCTAAACTAGTTGAGGTATTGGCAAATGCCACTTTCAATGCAGTCCTTGACATTACTGTCGAAATGACAGCAATACGAACTATGGTTTTGCAAAATCGAATGGCATTAGATTACATATTAGCATCACAAGGGGGTACATGTGCTTTAATAGGAGAACAGTGTTGTACATTTATTCCAGACAAAACAGAATCTGTAAAAGCACATTTAGAAGTGATTGCACAAGTGTCTCAACATACTAGAAAAAAACTGGAATGATGACTGGAGTGAATGGTTTAGTAATCTATTTACAGGATGGACAGGAAAAATCACTGTATTTTTAATTTCTTTTATTGTTATTGTAATGCTTGGTTGCATATTATTTACATGTATTAAAGTCTGCTTAGCAAAAGCTAGTCAAGTTACTGTTGTTAATTGTCATAATGAAAAAGTATTACCAAATAATGCTGAATTTATTTCTCTAGTTTAAAATAAAAAAGATGGAATTGTTAGAGTGTGCTCAACAATATACTAAGGTTGAAAGTAATTTTGCTGCAATTATGCAACATAAATAATGTATAAGATAAAGCTTGCTTAAATGTAGAAATAGAGTTTAGTAATATGTAATCAGCATCCATACTAAATTACCATGGCTTGGAAAAGGAATCTGCTGAATGGACATTTTTCCCCTTACAGACTCAAAACAGGATGTATGCAAGAGCAAAAATACAAAATCTGCTTTTAAAGAATGGACACTTTTCCCTTACAGACTCAAAACAGGATGTATGCAAGAGCAAAAATACAAAATCTGCTTTTAAAGAATGGACATTTTTCCCTTACAGACTCAAAACAGGATGTATGCAAGAACAAAAATGCAAAATCTGCTTTTAAAGAACAATGACATGTTATTCTGCATGGAAAAACAGGATGGCACAAGAACAGATGTTTTTTATACAAAGATCCAAATAAAATACAGGATGTTCACACTGTCAGAAAAGCTGATCTCTGACAATGTGTTTTCTCAAAAATATGTTTTTCTTCATAAAAAACAGGATATGCTTATCAGCATTGACATAAGAACACATGTTTCTATACACAGATTCAAATAGAATACAGGACAATGTGTTTCCTCAAAAATATGTTTTTCTACATGGACATCAGGACACTGTTACAGGATATTCACACTGTCAGAAAAGCTGGTCTCTTACAAGACATTGTTAAACAAGGAAGTTTAGTATTGTTTCTACAGGATAAGCAATTCTCCAAAATATGTTTATGCATGACTAAAAAGAGTATATAAAGAGCTGTATAAATCCAGCTAGGTTAGGGGTATGGTAGGAACACATTTGGTTTTCTGAGGTAAATGTTATATCTCTCACATCATCTGTACTATATGAGAAGTAAAGTTGGAACAGTACTTTTAAGCTGCAACGTGGTTTCGTTTGATTTATTATAAAAAGTTATTTGTTACTGCTCTTTAAAGTTGATGCTGCAAAGTATATTCTCTCATCAGTGTATATTCTGCAAGTTTCTGTATGCAACAGACTGTGAATGCAAATATAATCAGACTTTGAATTTTAGCAGAATCCAGCCAGCAAGACTGAGTGTCATAAGAACACTGCAAATCCATCACCAAGCAGTAAGCAGCTCCATGTAATTTTTTCAGAAGGAGAGGTAAAGCTTTATTTTACATTATTTTGCTTGTCTTATCTAATTTGATGTTATTTGATAAGCAACCACAATAGGATACTATATAACTGTCACCTTATAAGTTAAAAATCTTCTTTTATTGTTACTATTTCCTTAAATTATTTCTAGTTTTAAATTCTATCACAAAATACATAATGGGGAAAATAACATATGATATCAGATTACAATCTTGTTCTATTAGACAAATACATACACACACACACACACACACACACACACACACACACACACACACACACACACACACATATATATATATATATATATAGAGAGAGAGAGAGAGTTTACTATCATTAACTCAAAACACAAAACATTTTACAGGCACGTTACCGGCCCGTCATGCCGAAAATCACTATTGTGCATGTGCAAAATAACGCTCCAAAAAACCAAAAAGCTTTTTGATATTAATGTCAAAACTCCTGGGCAGAGCTCTCTGTTTTTCTTCACTTAAAATGCATACCTATCATGTTTTTGCAGGGGGGCAAGACCCCCTGCACCACTGTGGGGTCTACGACTCCCACACCTCCTGCTATTAATATATTCCAACTCCGAGATTGCACTACAGTGGGAATATGGATGAATTTCCAATCCCCATTATACCGCAATCTCCATACATATAGTCGAACACACTTATGCAAATGCAGTAATCCATTCGCATAAGTGTGTTCGATTACCCCATACACTTATCATTTTGTGCACGACATTTTGATTTTCAGCATACGTGCCGACAGAATGTTGTTCGCACAAATGATAGTAAACCTATATATATATATATATCTATATATACACACACACACACACACACACACACACACACACACACACACACACACACACACACACACACACACACACACACACACACACACACACATATTCTAAACAACACAATTTTTTCTCCCTTTAATACATTTTTTTAAGATGTTACAAACTAATGCTTGCATTGATACATGTTTTTATTTTTTGGAAACCTATTACCAATGGGATGGGTGTTATAATGATTGCAGTAAATGTTTGTTATATTCTAATTGTTTATGGTAATGATAAACATATTCAAATCACCCATGCCCACATATTTTTAAACTATTAATTTGATTTACCTTTCTTTCGCATCCCCTAGTTATCTTTCTTCTGTCTGTTTTATGTACTTCTGTTTGCTTCTAGAAAGAATGTGTCCAAATAGCATTAATCACAAATCCATACATATTAGTTATATAGGCCTGCTTTAATGTAAAACTTTATTTGTGTTAAACATTTTTTTCTGTTCTTTCTCCCTCAATTTACTATTGCTATTACTTCTGTTTATTAATTTCCTCAAGTTTCTGTATTAAAATGTGGGTTTTTGATAGTTTTCTAAAAAGTCCACTTTTTTATCTGAAATAAGTTAGTGAGCTCATGCAGTTGTAGTGTGATAAATTCACTTCAGCTCATATCCTAGTCATTTTCCCACCCTTACCTCCAAATTGCAAGTAATAGCAAAAGATTCTAACTTGAGCTGCTTAATGAGAGCTTTAGTGCACATTAATTGTGCAGATTCAGCCTTTACAGAGGTTGTACTGTTTGTATTAGTCTGTGATGTAATGTGCTGCAGGATTGGTGGGTCACTTCTGCTTCTTCATGCTTAGCAGCTGATCTGCATGATTTTAATTCTTGGTGCTTTTTCATTGACGGGACAGCAGTCATCCCATCCTTTTGTTGCACTTTTACAAGTCAGTGATGTGATTTTTTACTGCCCGGAGGATGAGGGGAAAGGTTTCTCTATACCAGTTTCCCTTTGTTTCGTTATTAAAACTTCAGTAGCCTTAAATAATGTACCTTAGCTATTTATGTACTTATTTACGTCCTTCTGTTTACACTTTGTCTTTAAAAAGGTAGCACAGATAGTCAAAAATTTAACGAATATATTCAGTTTGCTTACTTGAAAGATACACAATCCTGCAGTGTCTTTCTGAACGATTCAGTTATCACTAAAATAATCAGAAATTATTATTAATTAGAAACTGGGAACTTTGTGAAATGAAAGCAACAGTCCAGCAAATTGAAATGCATGGGAAAACAGTAACCTACAAGGCAATGCCAAGAGTGCCTAGAGTACAGGTTTGGGTTGGGGTCTCAAATGATGACACTTTCATACAAAGTCGTTTCTAAATGTATAATATTTTTAAGAATTGGGTCTAATAAAAAGCAGATGCTTACACTACAATTATAACCCCCTGCAATCATTTTTTAACACAATCACTTGCATGATCCTTTAGTAAAAGAAGTCATGGCCAAGATGTTTAAGTAATCCACAGCTTTTCATCAAGACATGATCTTATTGGCAAACATCATTCTCTAATTTCACAGTATTCTTCATCCCTTAACAACACCAAAGAATGACAAACATGTACATGCTCAAACATCAGTTAAGAGCTATGTGGGAGTCTATAACTCAGAGTATATTGTTCTAGTTTTCCTTACTAAATAACCACAAAAGGAAGACACACATCGTTGCTCCAAGAACTATTTACCTTGTTGAGGAATGAAAACATACCCTCAAAACTTAATTGTTATTAGGCTGTTTTACAGTACACAGTCATTAATAATTGATTTTACTCGCTTCATATATTTTATGTATGTTCTTTCACCATCGGGATTAGCACCCTGTTTAAAGAGGTCCATACTTTCACATAGAGGAAGCATCAATACAGTTACCTTGTTGTGTTTAGGCAGTAAGTCAATAGTTTTTATAGATACAAAGGGACATAAAGGCTGAATTAACATTCTGAAACAATTAATGCTCACCGTACACACGTACATAGCATTGTACGTACTGGTGGCATGTATACTTGAAGGAGATCAGCCCTTGGTCTTATTTTGTAGGTTAGCAAAATAATAAAAGGTGGCATGGTATGACATCTAATCCTAAATGCTTTTATTTTGTAGGTTAGCAAAAATAATAAAAGGTGGCATCATATGATGCCTAATCCTAAATGCTTTGAAGAGAAGAGAAAGAAATAACAGAATGACTACAGGTGCTTATGCATCTAAATTACTGTGCAAAGATATTGTTTCTAGTTACATAGATGCTGAACCTAAAAAAATAGCTGTTTATATGGCTGTCGTTGTAGGGTCTTTTATAAACTGTGGCTGTGTGTTTTAAATGATGCCATTTATGCTGTAGACATTTACATTCGTCTGCCATTCTATAGCACTATGGTGACGTTACTTTACAAAATATAATGCATGCATCTTTATAATTTAAAGGCTGAAAGTGAGGAATTCAACAGGCCATTAAAGTCCAATTTTCATGGACTATAAATTGCACAATATAAATAATCAGGCAGCTCATTCACTGTGGTTGGAGGGTTTGTGCTTATATACATTCACTGGGAAAGTTAGGACCCCTGTCTTAAATTAATTAGTCTAAGTTTAGACCTGTAACTATATTAAATGCAATGTAATGGAGCTGCTGTATTTATTTTTCATGGTTGAGAATGATTTAAGACACAATGTTCTCAAGAAAGCATGCAATCAGCATACTTTCAGTAAAACAGGAAGTTGAAAATGTATGTTGGGGATGGGACAGAGTATTTACAGAACTTAAAGATCAGAAAAGCTGGTTACTGATCTAATTATCAGAACCTTTGAAACATGTGTGCCTCTTGCCTCCATATACTGAAATGATTGACACAAACAGAAGCAGAGACTACTTGTTGGCTTAATGCTGATGCTGTAAATTAGACAAAATTCACCAGAAGTGTTGGGTAATTTCACCCCAGTGGTACGGTGGTTCTTTATTCCAGTGATAAAGCAATTGTAGTGAGCCAAATCTCTTCTTGCCAAACTGGTACATAGTGGTTCCCTTTCAGAAGACTGAAATATCACAATCCTGAAATTCATAAGACTGAAGACCAAAATCCTGAAACTTTTGTTGGGAGGGTGGCCTAATGGTTAAGGTGTTTGCTTTACAAACACAAGGTGCAGGGTTGAGTCTCACAAGGGATAATTGGCTAGGCTTAAAATGGCTTGCAAGGGCAGTTAGCCTAGTACTAATCTATAAACATTCTATGAACTATGAACATTCAAAATCCTGAAAACTCAAAATCCTGAAACTCAAACTACTGAAAACACACAGAACACAAATAATGATAATATGCCAGTACACGGACACACAGAAACACATACAAAAGAAAGCATAGCAGTTGTCACCAAGTATGAGCAGGGGGGCAAGCCCCCCTGCACCCCCCATGACACCCCCCTACTTAAATATAGCAACTCTGAGATTGCACTTAGTGTAGTGAAGTACAGTCTTGGAGTTGATATATTTAAGTAGCAGGGGGTGTGGAGGGGCGCATGATGGCTTGCCCCCCTGCTTATACTTGGTGTAAAGTAATATGGTTTATGTAGTTTAAAGTCAGTATATGTATGCTGTATATTTTCAGTAATTTGAGTTTCAGTATTTTGAGTTTTCAGGATTTTGAAGTTTCAGGATTTTGGTCTTCAGTCTTATGAATTTCAGGATTGTGATATTTCAGGCTTCTGAAGGGGAACCTGCATAGTATATATCTATCAATTCTGATAGCATAACATTGCTGGAACACTACTGAAGGCTGACATAATTATTGGGATGTTACCCTATAGGCACAAGATGCAAGGTTTGATTCTTACATGGAGTCATTTTACTTAATTTAAGACATTGATACAGTTTTAAAACAAAAATCAAAGACACTCTCTATCTTTGTATAGCATTGATGTGCTTTTGATGTAGCTGTATAAAAAAACAATTAATAAGTTCATTATGAGTTAATAACTTAAATTTGCACAGTTGAGAAAATTTTGTTCCTATATTACAATTACTCATAAAGTTCCGTGTATACATTAATTGAAGCATGAAAAGATGGATGTAGTGCTTTGGTGGGGGATGGATGTATTAATTATCTAGTAATTACTTATATAAACCCAGTACTTGGTTAACAATTATTAAATATGGATATTCAGATACTTCATAGCCTGACAAACCTATGCAAATAAATACAAAATAACATTCATTTACACACCTACATACACTGTATTAACTGCATCATCCATACTAATTGTTTTGATGTTAATATTATATTATGAATTTTATACCCAATGTAAAGACACAAATAATAGAGATTTTAAAGTCCTCCACTCTCAAAATATACATACCACTGACCCATAATATATGAAAATAGTAGAGATCTACATCATAAGGGTGATGGTGTTTCGGTGTATACTGGTTGGACAGGTGGTTCTGGGGGTTACCTGGGATTATTTCCTGGTCAGTGGGTCCTGGAAATGTCCCCTGAGATACTAATAGAGTAAATCCAGAAACAAGGACATGAGCATCCTTTCAAATGACAGAAGAAAATAACCCAGATTTCCCTATTTACTGTTGACTACAGAGATGAAGTGGAATAAATTAATACAAATAACTGTCTCCTATGCAGATGGAAGTGAATTAATCTCAACAAGAATTACAAAAATGAACAAGAACTAAATAATCATGAACTAATATCAAATTTGGTTGGATACAGTATATATTTTTTCGAGAGATCAGGAAGATATGGGAGATTTGTCTTGGTGGGCATCCCTGGGACTTGCAGGCTTGAGGGTGTCCTGGGACTCCTTCTGAAGGTGTCTTGTCTAGCTGATGTGGGCCTAAATATCTAAATGTGTATTATAACCTTTAAATAAATTCAATACTCTACCTAACAAAACAATATAATTGTCATTCTATGATATCAACTATCTAATATATCCTTAATCATTATCATATGCAAATAAAATAGGTTAGTTCATTTAATTTTAAGGGGAATACTCTTTCTGTGCTTTTCCACTTTAATTAAAATGCCACTGTAGTTAACATTATACTGATCCCTAATCTCACAATAAGACATTACATATATATATATATATATATATATATATATATATATATATATATATATACTCAAATCAAACTGCATATAAAACAATTCTAATGTAGACTGTGTATGCATCTATCTCCCACCGGGTATTGTTTCTGCATATTCTATTCCCTGGTCTTTTGACACAGGTAAATATAATAAAAGATAAAAATGTAATGTAAATTTAAAATCTGATCAATGCAAAGCATCTACAAAACAAAACAAAAAAAGAAAAAAGTCAATATTTTGTGACTTTAATCTATATGATTAAGTCTGAACAGCTCCTCATCTTGTACTTAATCTATGTTATAACAATAATAATTTTATATATATATATATATATATATATATATATATATATATATACACACACACACACACACACACACACACATATATATATATATATATATAAAATAGGTATTGATTTAAGATAATAAATACTTATTTACAAATCACTATTCCTTTTAAGAAGCAGTAGCACATGCTCAGTTTAGGGTTTGTTTATTACCTTAACATGGTTGGGTTGGTGAGTGGTATGGATGATATATTCATCCAACCAGGAATGTTATATTCCATGATTAATAGTTTGAATAGTTACAATTTTAAATGCTTAATGTTGTCATTATTCTCATTATCCACAGCAAAGTTTCACTGTTATCTACTATCCTATCCCTCACCTCCTTCAGTGGTATCAACTCTCACTCACCCACAAACTAGTAAACCATCCACTAAATGTCCCATCCCTTCAGAATCTACTCCAACCCTATCGCACCACCAGACCACTAAGATCCAGCAGCAAAAATCACTTGCAGATCATTAAAGCCAATAACTCTGCTGGTGAAGCACTATTCTCTTGCACCATAGCCAAATTATGGAACTCACTCCCACCCACAATTACCTCCGTACCATCATGCACCCACTTCAAAACTTTACTAAAAGTGCAACTAAAACATGCTGGCTATGCCCTTGCAACTCCCACTCTTAATATCATCCACCCCATCCAACCACTACCTTTCTTTCTACTCCACTAACTATCTTGATTATAGCAAGCTCAGATGCTTAACACAATATAAATCATCAGGCAGCTCATTCACTGTGGTTGGAGGGTTTGTGCTTATATACATTCACTGGGAAAGTTAGGACCCCTGTCTTAAATTAATTTGTCTAAGTTTAGACCTGTAACTATATTAAATGCAATGTAATGGAGCTGCTGTATTTATTTTTCATGGTTGAGAATGATTTAAGACACAATGTTCTCAAGAAAGCATGCAATCAGCATACTTTCAGTAAAACAGGAAGTTGAATATGTATGCTGGGGATGGGACAGAGTATTTACAGAACTTAAAGATCAGAAAAGCTGGTTACTGATCTAATTATCAGAACCTTTGAAACATGTGTGCCTCTTGCCTCCATATACTGAAATGATTGACACAAACAGAAGCAGAGACTACTTGTTGGCTTAATGCTGATGCTGTAAATTAGACAAAATTCACCAGAAGTGTTGGGTAATTTCACCCCAGTGGTAAGGTGGTTCTTTATTCCAGTGATAAAGCAATTGTAGTGAGCCAAATCTCTTCTTGCCAAACTGGTACATAGTGGTTCCCTTTCAGAAGACTGAAATATCACAATCCTGAAATTCATAAGACTGAAGACCAAAATCCTGAAACTTTTGTTGGGAGGGTGGCCTAATGGTTAAGGTGTTTGCTTTACAAACACAAGGTGCAGGGTTTGAGTCTCACAAGGGATAATTGGCTAGGCTTAAAATGGCTTGCAAGGGCAGTTAGCCTAGTACTAATCTATAAACATTCTATGAACTATGAACATTCAAAATCCTGAAAACTCAAAATCCTGAAACTCAAACTACTGAAAACACACAGAACACAAATAATGATAATATGCCAGCACAAGGACACACAGAAACACATACAAAAGAAAGCATAGCAGTTGTCACCAAGTATGAGCAGGGGGGCAAGCCCCCCTGCACCCCCCATGACACCCCCCTACTTAAATATAGCAACTCTGAGATTGCACTTAGTGTAGTGAAGTACAGTCTTGGAGTTGATATATTTAAGTAGCAGGGGGTGTGGAGGGGCGCATGATGGCTTGCCCCCCTGCTTATACTTGGTGTAAAGTAATATGGTTTATGTAGTTTAAAGTCAGCATATGTATGCTGTATATTTTCAGTAATTTGAGTTTCAGTATTTTGAGTTTTCAGGATTTTGAAGTTTCAGGATTTTGGTCTTCAGTCTTATGAATTTCAGGATTGTGATATTTCAGGCTTCTGAAGGGGAACCTGCATAGTATATATCTATCAATTCTGATAGCATAACATTGCTGGAACACTACTGAAGGCTGACATAATTATTGGGATGTTACCCTATAGGCACAAGATGCAAGGTTTGATTCTTACATGGAGTCATTTTACTTAATTTAAGACATTGATACAGTTTTAAAACAAAAATCAAAGACACTCTCTATCTTTGTATAGCATTGATGTGCTTTTGATGTAGCTGTATAAAAAAACAATTAATAAGTTCATTATGAGTTAATAACTTAAATTTGCACAGTTGAGAAAATTTTGTTCCTATATTACAATTACTCATAAAGTTCCGTGTATACATTAATTGAAGCATGAAAAGATGGATGTAGTGCTTTGGTGGGGGATGGATGTATTAATTATCTAGTAATTACTTATATAAACCCAATATGGATATTCAGATACTTCATAGCCTGACAAACCTATGCAAATAAATACAAAATAACATTCATTTACACACCTACATACACTGTATTAACTGCATCATCCATACTAATTGTTTTGATGTTAATATTATATTATGAATTTTATACCCAATGTAAAGACACAAATAATAGAGATTTTAAAGTCCTCCACTCTCAAAATATACATACCACTGACCCATAATATATGAAAATAGTAGAGATCTACATCATAAGGGTGATGGTGTTTCGGTGTATACTGGTTGGACAGGTGGTTCTGGGGGTTACCTGGGATTATTTCCTGGTCAGTGGGTCCTGGAAATGTCCCCTGAGATACTAATAGAGTAAATCCAGAAACAAGGACATGAGCATCCTTTCAAATGACAGAAGAAAATAACCCAGATTTCCCTATTTACTGTTGACTACAGAGATGAAGTGGAATAAATTAATACAAATAACTGTCTCCTATGCAGATGGAAGTGAATTAATCTCAACAAGAATTACAAAAATGAACAAGAACTAAATAATCATGAACTAATATCAAATTTGGTTGGATACAGTATATATTTTTCGAGAGATCAGGAAGATATGGGAGATTTGTCTTGGTGGGCATCCCTGGGACTTGCAGGCTTGAGGGTGTCCTGGGACTCCTTCTGAAGGTGTCTTGTCTAGCTGATGTGGGCCTAAATATCTAAATGTGTATTATAACCTTTAAATAAATTCAATACTCTACCTAACAAAACAATATAATTGTCATTCTATGATATCAACTATCTAATATATCCTTAATCATTATCATATGCAAATAAAATAGGTTAGTTCATTTAATTTTAAGGGGAATACTTTTTCTGTGCTTTTCCACTTTAATTAAAATGCCACTGTAGTTAACATTATACTGATCCCTAATCTCACAATAAGACATTACATATATATATATATATATATATATATATATATATATATATATATATACTCAAATCAAACTGCATATAAAACAATTCTAATGTAGACTGTGTATGCATCTATCTCCCACCGGGTATTGTTTCTGCATATTCTATTCCCTGGTCTTTTGACACAGGTAAATATAATAAAAGATAAAAATGTAATGTAAATTTAAAATCTGATCAATGCAAAGCATCTACAAAACAAAACAAAAAAAGAAAAAAGTCAATATTTTGTGACTTTAATCTATATGATTAAGTCTGAACAGCTCCTCATCTTGTACTTAATCTATGTTATAACAATAATAATCATTTTATATATATATATATATATATATATATATATATATATATATACACACACACACACACACACACACACACATATATATATATATATATATATATATAAAATAGGTATTGATTTAAGATAATAAATACTTATTTACAAATCACTATTCCTTTTAAGAAGCAGTAGCACATGCTCAGTTTAGGGTTTGTTTATTACCTTAACATGGTTGGGTTGGTGAGTGGTATGGATGATATATTCATCCAACCAGGAATGTTATATTCCATGATTAATAGTTTGAATAGTTACAATTTTAAATGCTTAATGTTGTCATTATTCTCATTATCCACAGCAAAGTTTCACTGTTATCTACTATCCTATCCCTCACCTCCTTCAGTGGTATCAACTCTCACTCACCCACAAACTAGTAAACCATCCACTAAATGTCCCATCCCTTCAGAATCTACTCCAACCCTATCGCACCACCAGACCACTAAGATCCAGCAGCAAAAATCACTTGCAGATCATTAAAGCCAATAACTCTGCTGGTGAAGCACTATTCTCTTGCACCATAGCCAAATTATGGAACTCACTCCCACCCACAATTACCTCCATACCATCATGCACCCACTTCAAAACTTTACTAAAAGTGCAACTAAAAACATGCTGGCTATGCCCTTGCAACTCCCACTCTTAATATCATCCACCCCATCCAACCACTACCTTTCTTTCTACTCCACTAACTATCTTGATTATAGCAAGCTCAGATGCTCATAAGCCAGTACTTATTATACAGCACGAACTTCTTCTTCTTGTAACATTTGTTAATGTCTGGTATGCACTTCACAGATAAAGATTCTAGTTGTATACTGATATACTATGTTCTTCATCTGTAAATATGTTGTAAGTAATTGCTATGTAAATTGTTAATCACTATGTAATCCAATGTAAATACTGTCTGTTTATTTTAACTGTGGAGCTTTTCTCTCCGGGCCTCCGCCGAAAATAGACCTACGTCCAGTCGGACACTCCCAGTCAACAAATTTAAATAAATAAATAAATAAATATATTTTTAAGCAACAAGCCAATGACTTCTATGTTTAAAGTTTCTCTTTTCTTCTTACGTGTTTACATTTAAATGTGTATCACTAAATGTTAATGGCTTAAATAATTCATTGAAAAGAAGCAGTTTAAATAAATATTGGAGTATAAATAAAGCACTTATAATATTTCTGCAAGAAACTCATATAATCAAAGCAGACATAAATAGAATTTTATTCAAAGATTACAATATATTAGCTGATTCATATTTTAAGTTAAAAAGGAGAGGCACAATGATCCTATGGAGACAATCTATACCTGAACCTAAAGTAGTACATACATACACTGATAAAGATGGTATGTTGACATTAATAACTAAAGAAATCAATAGAAAATACTATACATTGGTAAATACATACTGGATCCCAGGAATTGGTGCTAAAATTGTTAAAAAGTTACTGGATAACATTATTACACATACCAAATATGAACTAATTATAGCAGGAGATTTTAACTGTGTATTATCAGAATCAGACAATACTAATAAACAAAATATAAAAATATAATCTGCAGCTAAGCATTTAAAAACATTTATTAATGATCTAAATCTACAGGATATATATGAATTAAAATCTATCAAATCACTTCATTATACACACTATTCATTTTGTTTTGGTACCCAAGCTACTATTGATAAAATATTCACATCCAATAGCCTATATTCTAAAATTGATGTACTAATAACATCCTGCCCATTATCAGATCACAATGCCATTTCTTTCATTATAACCCTTAAAACAGATAACCTAATAAATAATATTAGAATCCCAGCTTACATTACCCAGTTAAAGGATTTCAATGAATGGTTTATAAAGGAATTAAACCAATTTATAGAACTAAATGACAATGGAGAAGTCACAGACATTATTCTTTGGGATTCCTTTAAGGCTTTTATATATATATATATATATATATATATATATATATATATATATATATATATGGGTCACCTTTAAAATCTCGAACTCGCGTTTGCCCGAAACGGAATCCGACGGGACGAGAATACCGAAAACGCAGATGACCGAAAAGGTGAGAACCCGACGGACTCGGTAAGTGTGCGATCGAGTGAGGGATTTAGTGTTAGGGAGCAGACAGGTAAGTGTGCGATAGTGAGGGACTGTGCGTTAGGGGTGGGTTAAGTGAGTTAGGGTTAGGGTGCAGGTAGGGTGTGTGTGCGATAGCGAGGGACTGTGGGTTTAGGGGTGGGTAAGTGAGTTAGGGTTAGGGTGGAGGTAGGGTAAGTGCGTAGTGTCGGACCTTAGGGTTAGGGTTTGGGTTAGGGATAGTGCATATGTTATGTAGTGTACTGTGTTGTTTACGTGTAGTGTGTTGGTGTAATGGTTTGCGGTGTTTTGCGTTTTCGGCGTTTTATGTTGTCGGTCTTTTCGTTTCGGTCATTAGTGTGTCGGGCAAACGCGGTTTCGAGGTTTTAAAGGTGATCCATATATATATATATATATATATATATATATATATATATATATATATATGGGAAAATGAAAAGTTGGTGTATTAACAAACGAAAAGAATGGAATAATGAATTAAAATACTACAGATTAAAATAGATAATTTTAAATTAAATATAAAACCAAATGACACAAATATAATTTTTGAATTAAAATAGTTAAATCAAAAATATCTTGACACAATACAACATCTAATCTCAATACAACTAGAAAAATGAAATATTTGCTGTTATTCAGTCAATCCCAAAAGTCTACACAAACTTGCTATAAGATCAAAGATAAACAATAGCAACTATATTAAAGAAATAAACGTTAACCAAAAGGGGAAATATAGAGAAATAACTGATTTGAAAGATATATTAGAAGGTTTCAGATGCCACTATTAAAATATAAATAACACCCCCAACCTTAGATAATGACTTCATTATAAATTATTTTTTGAAAAGTAATATACAACAAAAAATAACTAATGAGCAAAAAAAAAATATTGACAAGCCCATTATATTAAAAGAAATAAAAGACCAAATTCAAACTATTAAGACAAATAAGGCTCCTGAATTATATAAGCTTATACCAGATAACATTATTAAACTACTACAGAATGTATTTGAAATGATCAAAACATCTCAAGTTATCCCCCCATCTTTGCACTACACACTTGCTTCTCCCATTCTTAAAAAAGATAAAGATAGCAAACTATGCTCCTCCTATAGACCCATATCCTTACTCAATGTGGATTATAAAATATGTATGTCTCTCTTTGCAAAAAGGCTGAATCATATAATGCCAAAACTAATTAATGAAGACCAAACTGGATTTATTTTGGGTAGAAGAGTCCATGATAATATAATCAAATTAAATACATTAATTGATTTATGTAGCTAATAAAAAGAAAAAAGAACTAACAATAATCCGTTTAGATTTAAATAGAGCATTTGATTCTATTAGCTGGTCTGATTTATTCAAAGTACTTAAAGAATATAACTTTTCTGAATTATGTATAAATTTCATCACAAATTTATACAATAATTCCTACTGATTTGTAAAAATAGGCTCTTATATATCCAAATCCTTCAAAGTTTTAATGGGTACAAAACAGGTTGTCCTCTATCCCCCTTATTATTAGCAATTGAACCTCTCACAAATTATATTAGATCCAATATTAAAATCAAAGTTTTTCTAATTGATAAAGAGTTTAGCTGCAAAATTCAGTTATTCACAAATGATATTCTTATTACTACTGGAGACATAGAATCCTCCTTATCACAGGTTATTTCATCCTTAAATAATTTTGAGAATATTTCAGGTTTAAGCTTTAACAAAAACAAAACAAAAACTTTAATAAAAGAACCTCTGATTTCCTAAATAGTTTTACAGAATTCAGTTGGAATAATACTCATATTAATTATCTTGGAATTGATATTATATCTACAATAAAAAAATACAATTCAAACAAACTATTCAAAGTTAATGATTATAATTAGATATCTAATAGAGGACTGGAATAAATCCTTTTTTACAATGGAGGACAGACTTACTTTGATAAAGATGATTATATTACCAAAATTCTTATTCTATATACAGGCGCGAATATTTCTTCCCATCCAAAAAAATAATTAACAAATTAAACACAACCCTCTTAAAGTTCCTTTGGTATCCAAATAAACCGAGAGTATCTTTTGATTGGCATACCAAAAGCTGTGAAGATGAAGGGATAGCTTTCCCAAATATTGAACTATATGCAAAATCTACTATCATAAATATGATAGTGTTATGGTTTAATTCCAAATATCATTCAGCTTGGAAATCCATACATGAATGATTGATTCAAAATAATAAGCATAACCTAATTCCTCAAACCTTATTTAGTATTAATAAATTTTATTGGATCTTAAAACATTTCTTCGGAAATGAAAAAAAAATAATACCATCTATTCCATTTGTAGATTATATTCATGTGTTTAAGTCATATATTGACACTAATTATATACTTAAAGGTTTTTTTAGTATTTTCCATACCTAACTCTAAGGGTTGTCTAGACACATTTAATAAAAACAAGATGTTAGAATTTCAGGAAATCAGTCTACTATTTTGTCATCAATTTCTAAATGGAAACAAATTACATACCACTGAATTTCTTCTTTCAAAATATTCTTTAACAAAAGATAATTGGATAAACATTCATAGTTGCATAACATATGTAAATGCTAAACTTAAAAATAATAATGAATTATAAAGAAGAAATGATACCTAAAATCTTAGATTACTTGATAAATATTAACCACATTCCTTTTCACAATGAATCCTACCTATTAGTAATATATAAAATCATAAGAGCAGAGTTTATAAATTTAAATTCAAACCTTTGGAATTACCCTACAAAACTAAACAGATTTGAGTTCTCAATAGATAATAAGAAATTGATCTTAAAGTCAAGCAGTAAAACAACATCCTCTCTTTATTGGAGAATTTATAATTGGAAATATATACACAGAAACTTCTTAACCCCTGACAAAATTGGTCTAATTTATAAAACAAGAGAAGTTCATTGCTGGAGATGTAATTGTGACACACAAGCAGATTGCGCCCATATGATTTTAAAATGCAAATTGGTTGTACCCTTTTGGAATGAATTTATAAAGTTTTCTCAGGCACTATGGACTGATAAATGTTGTATAACTGATTCACTCATTTTATTTAATGCTCCAATACCAGAAGTTGTCCCCAGATCACAGTTGCCTATCCTTTGCTCAATTTTATCACTGTGTAGGAAAATAATTACAAAAAATGGAAATGTGAAACTACTTTGTCTTTTAATGATTATTTTATTATTTTAGCTAAAAGCATCAATAAGAAAGAACTTTCAACTTTAAACATAAGGACACCAAATATTACTCATAAAAAAAATATTGGCAAAAATTATGTGATTTACTAGAAAAACAATGATGACCTGTATTAACTTGTTATTGCTGTGGATTCTTGTAAATAGTTATTTTCTTTTTTTCTTGTTCATTTGTTTGTATTTAAATTATAATCCTTCAAGTTTGTAAAATCAATAAAAATGATTTTTAAAAAAATTAGAAGTTGACCGATAGATAGATAGATAGATAGATAGATAGATAGATAGATAGATAGATAGATAAAAGTAGTAATAAAGGAATCAATGGCAGGAAGTGTAATGCCATGGTGACCCTGCACATCGGCAGAGGCTGAAGAATGCCAGGCTCTTTAAAGCATTTTTATTTTATTTTATTTATTTTACATTTGTTGACTGGGCTAGTCTAACTGGATATATGTCCATTTTCAGTACAGGCCTGGGGAGATAAGCTCCAAGAGAATTTAGTAACAAAAAAATGCTAGTACAATACATTAACAAAGGGTGGAAGCTCAATTACATAACTATCTAACAAACTTATCACATATACAAAGAAAATCTCAACAAGACAAGGTCAGGTAAATAAAGAAACTAAATAAAAATCTAAAATTAAGAAAATATCAACAGGACAGGTCAGTTAAATGTAGCAAGTCTAAAGTTGTATATATTATAAAGGAAGATTGGAGTTAGTACTGAGAGATTAACAGGTAAACAGAACCCAGTAAATAGGGGAAGGTTAATCAGGTTTAGAACAGGGGCATAACCAGTGTGTTCTAAGGTAAGGTTTCAGTTTATTTTTAAAAAGTGATAAAGAGGACAGTGATGCAAGTTCACTGGGAAGTAGGTTCCAGGATTTTCCAGCAGTATTAGGGAATAGAGAGTCACCGGCCATGTTGTTGGATTTACATATACTGACAAGTAGTTTATTTGATGAACGTAAGGTATTAAGATTGTTATATGGGGTAATGAGGGTAGAAAGTATTGGAGTATTGGTTGGTAGGTAAAGGATCTTGTGGGCAATGGTAAGTTGGTGAAATTTAAGCTGATTTTGTAGCTCAAGCCATCCTAGCTGTTTTAGATTAGTGCAGTGGTGAGTTCTAAAAGGATTTCCAGTAGCAAATTTGGCAATGTTGTTGTAGGAGGTTACCATTTTGTGGAGGTTATTTTTTGATAGATTAGTATATATAGGTGAGGCATAGAGGAATGTAGACATTAGATGAGTGTGGGCGATAGTTATTCTAGCTGCTGAAGTAAGGAAAGGTCTGATCCTATAGAGAGAGCCAAGTTTTCTGTTTACAGTTTTAATTGTATTGTTGATATGGGTGTCAAAGTTGAGATTGTTGTCAATTGTTATTCCAAGAAGTTTAGTAGTAGGATCAGAAGATATTAGGGTACCATTATTAGATATGACTGTGAACTCTATTGGAGAAGACTTACATGTGGGAGTAAAGAGCAAGAGTTTAGTTTTTTTGGGGTTCAGAAGGAGGCAACATTGTGTAAACCATTGTTCTACTGTATTAAACACTTTTTGGGTTAGGGACTGCAGTTCGGATGAAGATGTGGCTGAGCAAATTAGTGTGGAATCATCTGCATACTGTATACAAGTAGCCTGATGAATTACTAAGTGAAGGTCATTAATGAAAAGTGAAAATAGGAGAGGTCCCAGTATGGACCCTTGAGGGACACCAAGGGTAATAGGGAGGTGGGTAGATAGATTATTATCCCATAGCACTGCCTGTTCTCTATTTTCTAAGTAGGATTGGAACCATTTTATAGCCAGTGCATCCAGTGAAATGGATCTGAGGATATTTATAAGTATCTGATGGTTAACCATATCAAATGCTTTTGAAAGATCAATAAATAGTGCAGAGGAAAGCCTGTTGTTATTGCGTTTTTTGTTAATGCAGTCAGTAAAGGATAAGAGGGCAGTGGTAGTACTGTGGAATGGCCTAAATCCATGTTGACACTTGGAATGTAGGTTATTTTGGATTACACGGTCAAGTAGTTGACTATGGGTGCATCTTTACATAATTTTTGCCAAAGGTGAAAGTAAGGCTATTGTTCGATAGTTAGAAAATTTTTAAGAGTTGTCACCTTTATGTAGGGTGATAATGTGGGAGATTTTCCAGATAGTTGGGATTTGTCCTTCACTTATGGTTCTGTTAATCAGGATGGAAATGGGATAGGCTATGGCTTTGGCAGCTTTTTGCAGATATTCTGCAGGTAGTTGGTCAGCTGAGGGAGTGGATGGTTTAAGTTTTTGGATTAGGGTGAGAATTTGTGAAGTAGGTACTAGCTGCAAGAGAAAAGGAGGGAGAGGGCTAGTATTAGAGGTTGTGAGAGTTGAGCTATGAGGTGATAGCTGATTTGCAAGTGTTTGAACGGCCTCTGTGAAAAAAGTATTGAAGGTATTGGCAGTTTGCCTAGGATTCTTATGGTCAGAGCTTTGGGGGATTGGTGTAATGAATTGACCTGGGTGGAGTAGTTTGTTAATGGCTGCCCAAAACTTTTGTGGTTTCTTTTGGTGAGTTTTCTGGAGTTGTAAGTAAAAGTTCCTTTTGTCTGAGAGTATAGCTTTCTTAGTGTTATTTCTCAGCTGTCTAAATTTTGTTGATCTACAGGGTTTTTAGTGGTACACCATTTGGCCCAGACTTTATTTCTAAGTATGATTTTTTGCTTGGTTTCTCTAGAAAGCCATGGGGCAGGTTTAGTCCTAATTCTGATAGATCGGGTTGGTGCATGGTGGTCAAGAATTGCTAGGAATTTAGAATTAAAGTATCTTACAGCTTCCTCAAGAGGGAGATATTTAGTGGGAGACCAATCACATGCCCGAAAGTTCTCTTTGGAAGAGATCAGGGTTAAAGTTTTTATTGGTTCAAGTTGTCTTGAAAGTGGTTGGGGAGGTTATATTGGTCTTATGCCTCATAATATAGGTGAGTGAGTGATCACTTAAGTCATCTGGGAGGGTCCCTACTTCATATGGTTGGAGATGATTGTTTATGAGTATCCAATCTAAGGTACTTCCTTTCTTACTGGGTTTATTTATTCTAGTAGGGGAGGTGATGGTTTGAGAGAAACCATATAGGTTGATATGGTTAGTCGGGTGTTCAGTGCTGCAAGACTTCCAATCAATATTAAAGTCACCTAGGACTATAGTTTCTTGTGGGAAGTTTTGAGATAGGCAGCAAAGGATATCTTCTAGGGTGTTGTTGTTATTGCCAGGGGGAAGATAAATACAGATGATATATATGGATTTGCTTGTATTGAGCTGAAGTTTAGAAATTAGGATTTCAGCGTTAGTGTCTTGAGGTGGTTTGTACTCAGATACAGTGACTTGAAATTCTGCTTTATACAAGATAGCTACCCCACCTCCCTTTCTAGCTATACGGTCTTGTCTTATGATATTATATCCGGGCGGGATGACTTCATTGTCTTTAGTCTTGTATTTTAACCAAGTTTCTGTCAAACATAGAATGTCAAAGGAGTGTACTTCTAAGAGAGCATGGAGGAGTGCAACTTTGTTATTTATACTACGTATAGTGAGGTGTGCTATAAAGAGTGAGTTAGGAGGTTTGGTAAGAGTAAGTTTTGTTGAGGGATTGAGGTTTTGGGGTTGAGTGGTAGGAGTATTTGTTGGGCATGGGTTTGGGTGAATATCTCCATCTTTTAATGAGAGGACTTGTATTCCATATCTAGGATTTGGGAATTTACTGAATAGGTTTAGAGACTTCCTAGCTTTTAGATAGGTACACGTAATATGGGCTAATCTATGATATTTTGCTAGTAGGTAGTTGTGTGTAGAAGTTATGTTTGCATGGATACTGGAGATAATTAGTGATGGTGTAGCAGTTTGCTTACAGAGGTAGTGAAATTGTAAATGTAATGGGTGTTCGTAGGAGGTAAGGAGGTAGGCTGCTGTAAGAGAGGGTAGAAGTATGACTACAAGTAGCAGCTTTAAATATGCTGGGGTAGGGAGATTAGACATTGGGATGATTTAGTTGCAAGGTGGACTGTAGGAGGTAAGAAAGAGTAATAAGTGTGTATGGAGAAAGGTGAGGTGGTTATGGGGAAGTGGTAGGGAGTAGTTAGAGAAAGAGGGAATAGTTGTAGTAGCCTTTTACAGTTGATCCTTGAGGGTGGTTCACTAGGAATAGGGAGTGGTTAGCTGATGATTAGATACTTAGGGAAAGAGGGTGTGGTTATATAGTATAAGGGTAGGAGCACTGGGGGTGGATGGGAATTGGGGGTAGGGTAGGGGAGCGGCGTGAGCCTGCAGAGCGAATGGAGCGGGTAGAGACAAGTGAAGGAGCAGTTAAAGAAAAACAATCTACAAAATGCTGACTACTGAAGGTAAGTTAGGTGAGGGTAAGTACAAAGATAAGTACTACAATGGTAGTGAAGTGTAGGAGGATAGGTAGGTGATGACAGTTAAAATCCAGGGTGAAGTATGATAGTGTTGAGATCAAATAAAAGTCTTCAGAAATGTAATTCAGTGATAGTATAAGACAGTGGGATAAGCATGAGATAGGAAGGATGGGAGAAGGGTGCTACCTAGTGGAGATAAAGTCTATTACAAGGCAATTCTATATGGGAGCTAGCTGGTCTAGGACTAAGGAAGGAGATATTAAAGGTTAAAGAAGGGGGGTTACAATAATGGAAAGTAAATGTTAGGTGGTTTACAGAGTAGATAGTGGGTAAAGGCTGCTGGCTGTCTTGGTTGGGGGCATGCTCTATAACCTCAGAAGCAGTAATTACAATTATAAGCTTTACTAACAGGTTTTAGGACACCACATACTTTCTTACTTCCTTTAGTGTGAGGATACAGAGAATAGAAGGCAGTATGATGAGACCGCTGGTATTTGGAAGGGGTCCTTTATCACCAGGTGGGTAGATTCTAGAGATTAGTGCAGGATCAACAAGTTGGAGAGCATGGTACTTTAGGGAGAGACAGACAAAGTGGGGAGAGACAGAAAAAAACAGTTAATCATTCATAATTTAGATCTAGCAATATTTCTTAAGAAGTTAAATAAAACAGTTAAAACATTTATTCATTCTCTCAGCAATGAAGAAGCTAGAGGATATATAAACAGCTAGCTACTGCTATAGCACTATAATGTAGGTACCTATTATTTAAGCAAGACACTGCCTGAAGACTCAGGAGGACTGCGAGTCACTAGTCTACAGTAAACTGAATACATGGTATATAATGCAATAGTACTACTGGAAATGTCATTTTATCAGAATAATTAACATAGCAACTCTACAAGTATCAGGAACAGACATATGATGTATGATGTAAGCCAGGTGGCAGGCGCACCAAGATTCAACAGCAATATCTGCTTCAAACAGTATTTTACAATAGTACAGGAATATTCGCTACCACATTAGTACAAATAGGTACTACACTCTAGAATAAACACCAATGCTAACACACTGAATAAGCGTTTAACTTCACAGATTCGTACAGTCAACTGGGACAGTTACTTGCTTTTTGTGCCTATTGCTAGTTCTCTTAATAAAGGAGTACGCTTGCCTTATGGAGGACTCTATTGAATACTTCAGTCAGTATCAGCAATATAGTACTTTATGGCAGTTCGCTTATAGCTGGTCACGCAGAATGGCAAGCAATGCCGCTAATATAGGGTTTCTTCACGATACCTTCCAATACAAAAGGTCTTAAATAAGATACCTTCCAAAATGGAGGATCATCAGATATAAATAACTAGGTTCTGCATGACTTATAAATCACTACATTTACAGAACCACTAGGCTTTTTCTCAGTTTAAATACAAATAAACTATTGTACTCTATCATTTAGCAGTTGAGTACTTAGACATTGCTACATTTACAGAGCTGCTAGGCTTGCTTGCTGTTAATCTGATAAAGGAACTGTTAGACACTAGCGTTTGGTCGTTGAGTACTCGCTAGATGAATTAGGAGGCCTCAGCAGTTCCACGTGGGTGGCGCTATTAAAATTAGGCGTTCCATGATTATGATGAACCAACAAAAACAAAACAAGTGGTACAGACCGAGTTAATTACTGTTTAAACACAGTACTATGTTTTGCAGCTAAACATCAGGTTTAGTGAAGAAATGCTACAGGTTACAGCTTACCGAGGTCAGAAATGCTGGGACCGCGAACGGACAGCAGCCAGGGGAAAACCCAGATAATAAAGATGGCGTCCCAAGGGACCAATGGTATTTAAGGGATATGACAGGATATAAGGCAGAGAGGGGTGGAGAGAAGGTGAAAGCAGGTACAGCCGGGAGGGGCTAAGCAGATCAAAAGTTAAGAAGGCTGGTGGATGGGAAAGAAGAGAGAGAAGTTACAAGGAAAGGCAAGTAGGAAAAGGAGAAGTAGAAACAGATAGAAGCTTAGATACAGGGAGCTGTAGGGCAGGGATAAGGATGAAAGTGTAAAGGGGAGTGGAGGTGGTTATTAGCAGCGGTATACTAGAGTCAGAGACAAGTGAAGGAGCAGTTAAAGAAAAACAATCAGCAAAACGCAGATTACTGAAGGTAAGTTAGGTGAGGGTAAGTACAGAGATACGTACTACAATGGTAGTGAAGTGTAGGAGGATAGGTGTTGACAGTTAAGAACTAGGGTGAAGTATGATAGTGTTGAGATCAAATAAAAGTCTTCAGAAATGTAATTCAGTGATAGTATAAGACAGTGGGATAAGTATGAGATAGGAAGGATGGGAGAAGGGTGCTACCTAGTGGAGAGAAAGTCTATTACAAGGCAATTCTATATGGGAGCTAGCTGGTCTAGGACTAAGGAAGGAGATATTAAAGGTAAAAGAAGGGGAGGTTACAATGATAGAAAGTAAATGTTAGGTGGTTTACAGAGTAGATAGTGGGTAAAGGCTGCTGGCTGTCTTGGTTGGGGGCATGCTCTATAACCTCAGAAGCAGTAATTACAATTATAAGCTTTACTAACAGGTTTTAGGACACCACATACTTTCTTGCTTCCTTTAGTGTGAGGATACAGAGGATAGAAGGCAGTATGATGAGACTGACGGTATTTGGAAGGGGTCCTTTATCACCAGGTGGGTAGATTCTAGAGACTAGTGCAGGATCAGCAAGTTGGGGAGCAGGGTACGAGGTTAGAGATGCTGGGACCGTGAACGGACAGCAGCCAGGGGAAAATCCAGGTAATAAAGATAATCCAGATAAAAATCCAGATAATAACAAAGCATTGCTTTGTCTGCCTTCATAACCTATGCTTTCTGCTAGTTTCTTTTTCTATCTTATCTCCTTCAGTACAGCTTGGGATTCAAATGAAATACAGAGAGCTGTAGTTTGCCAGGGGTTTGCTCATAAAACATTTAAAAGAAGAGAGCATTCTCTGCAAACTTATTTAGGCAAAAAGAGACTTGAGCCCTTAACTTGCACTGCCATTTCTTCTTCAGGCTTGTCTCTGACCTTGGACTTCCCCTCCTCCAATAAAAGACTGGATAAGTGATTTAAGAAGAAGGTAGTTAAGGACTCTGGAGATGCAACTATGTTGTCCAACATTTTTACTCAACTTGAAGATGCAGGTCATATTGAAGCACTTTTACAGCCCCTGGCCTATGCATCTCAGATATCTCAGGCCTCTGGCAAAGCCCCACTGAAAGCTGCCATAACTATAGAAAAAGGTGAGTCCCACCAAGTTATAACTGACAGGTTCTCTTATTCTATCTCACCTAAGCTATTCTCAGGACAGGAATGGCTCTCTTTGGCTTAAGGATTCCTTCATTTTCTGTGTAGCCTTCAGCCATGTGCAAGTCAGTGTACTGCATCTAGCGTCTCCTCTTATAATGAAAGAGGGACACCACAACAGACATGACTGTTGCCTCCTCAGACAGTGAGGGGGAAAGACTGAATTATTTCTCCTAGATGTCTTCCTCCAAGGTATGATCCAGGAGGAAATCTCATTTATCTCCATATCTTGTAGGATGAAAAAAATTCAAATGGAAAGCCAGAGAAGTATCAGATGATGAAAAGATAATTTGGCCTTTTGTGCCTGAATGTCCCCAACGCCTGCAGCATTTTCCCCAGTCTTGGAAGCTGTGGATATTTTCTTATTTGCCTCAGGAACTGGTTAGTCAGGCTTGTGTCCCTAAAACACCATATAAGTTTTACTGGACCCCGTAGTCCCATGTGTTCCTTTATAAAAGCTATGACATGGATCCAGCAGTGGTATCTGTATATCTAGAGAAGCGGTCAGAACTGCTTCCTACTGCCAGTACTCTTTCCATTGCAAGATAAGCAGAGTTATGGACTGATTTCGGAAGAAGTACAAAGCTGCCATTCTGGTCTTCAGTCATTAACTGTCAGACACATATAATCAAGTTTCAGACTGCTGTTCTTCAACAGATGTGGATCTGAGGGAATTTACTGGATTTTACACAGGGAGCTGGGTGGCTAAGTACTCTGCGAAGTGTGGTTATGATGTTGTAGGTGCAGTATCTATGGTGTCTGTGATTAGGAGATATGCCTGGGTGAGACTACAACCCCTACCAGAAGATGTCAGAGTGCATCACCTTAATTCACCCCTTGATAATGATCTCTTTGGGAACTCCACCATTGAAGTATCACAAAGGATGGAGGAAAGGGGGAAGAGTATGCAGTCAGTAGAACAGCTTTTTCTCTCCCCTGTGCCAAGTTATAACAGGATCTGTCTGTTTGAAACTAGGCCTGACAGTAGCTGGCTCTAAGCAGTATCACAGACAAGGAGAAGACATGCAGGCAATGATAAAATGGCCCAGCACAAGAATGAAATGGAGACCCCAAGGACCAGACACCCAAAGGGAACAGCCATAACTACATGGAGCTACTCCCCCATCCCTTTCTACAAATCCCTATTCCAGTCCTATCTGGTAGCTCAGTGTGTAAGACAAAGCGAAAACATCATATAAAACAACTGGATGCTGTAAATGATCTCGCAGGATTACAAACTCCAATTGTTAAAAAAAAAAAAAATAAAAATTCAGGTATTCCACTCAAGCCCAGAAACCAAATGAACCTGGTCCCACCAGTTTTACAGGAGCTCCTGCAACTCGGATTAATAGAACCACTGTCAGGGCAGGAGTAAAAGAGACAACTGCTTTCAAGATTGTTTCTAATGCCCAGAAAAGAAGATCCTTGGAGGGCACATCCTGAATAATTATTAAAGGATTCCAGAGTTTAAAATTATGACATTGCATATTGTCTTAGCACTCTTATTTATTCCCTCAAGCTCTGATGGTTACCCTAGACCTCAAAGAAGCCTGCCTCCATATATCAATTCACAGGGACTACAGAACGATTTCTCAAATTTGGAGTGTGTGTGTGTGTGTGTGTGTGTGTGTGTGTGTGTGTGTGTGTGTGTGTGTGTGTGGGGGGGGTCTTAGTATCAGTCTACCTCTTTGTCTTTGTTGATTGGCTACTGCTCCCGGGATATTTACAAAGTGCCAGGTTCCAGTAATTGCTAATTAAAGAATCAAGGGTATTCTTATTTACAGAATAAACAAACACTGACCAAATGGGCAGTTGAGGTCCAGTATAGCAAATCCAAATCAGGCCAAAATATAAAATATACCAAGGACCACACATACAGCCAGAACAAAATAAAATAAAAAGTTTAATGAAAGGTAAACGCTTTCATGCTCTTAAACAAGCACTTCATCAGACAAAGAACATACTAAAATTATCATCATTTCCTGTAAGAACAGGGTCAATTTTAGGATAAATTCATCCTTTATGCAGGAAGAAGTAAATTAATTCTAATTCATTCAAACTATTACACTACTTGTCTTCTTTCCTAACTTACAGAACATGGGAAAATAATATTGACTCATTAGATGTAGAGAGAGCTGAGGTATTATTTGGATAAAATTAATAACATCAGAAGCTGAGATCCACTGCTTGTGCCCTTTGCATCCAAGCATACCTCTCAACCTCTTATAACAGGAATTCTAGACAAAGCCAAAAACAGTGCTGGGACAAAGACCCAAAACTGAGACAGATTTTAAATATTGCTATCAAACGTAGTTGCTAGCATAACACGTTTTGCATTGGCACACATTTTATGAAGGATATGAAGTTTGAAATTCAATTGCCTGTCATTAATTATTGACTACAATCCTCAATGATTTGCCAGAAAATTACAAATTCCCTCCACCAGGAAGAAAACAATGAGTATTAACTATTTAATTCTACCTTCCCTTTCCTCCTTCTGTCTTTGCATTTTGGGGAGAAGGCTGTCATATTTCTTGAGAAGCCATTTCCTACTACTCTCTGAAGACAGGTGAGGTAGATAATTGCTATAGGTTGTTGGTCTTTCGTCATTTCCTGGTTAGGGGTCGCCACAGTGGAACTCCGATCTGCTAATGATTGGCAGTAGATTTTTACGAACGCCGAGGTGCCAGCTCAACATCCCACCTTCAATGAAGACACACCCATTTACGCATGTCTTTTGAACGCCCACCCAACCACAGGGAGGACATGCAGACTCCACACAGAATACAAAACAGAATTCAAAACTTTCCCTTTCTTTTTACGGGACGTTACTTTCTCCTGAACACACGGATAGTACAACCAGTTTTGGCACAACTCCTGCTTTGTGGAGTCATGGACAGGGTCTTCAAATGGAGCAAGGAATGGAACTCTGTACCAGACTGTTCTTGATACCAAAGAGACATGTCTCTTGAAGGTCAATCTTGGGGTTACCCAGAGTGAACAAATTCCATTTTTTCTCTATCTACTCCTTATACTGCCATACCTGATGACCATCAAGCCTTTGTCAGTATTTTCTTTTCATTCCCAATAAGTGTGAGAGCATATTTGATCCACACAGGAGTGAAGACTCATTCATTCCTCCAGGTTGGTGTATATGGGTCATGTGGCCATCAGTGAGGCAGCCATGATAGATTTTTGCAAATAAATCCCTACCCCCCTCCTGCTGGTGGTGACATAAGGACTGGTGTCACCTATGCCCCACTATGTGAATGTGCATGCTCCCACACATGCCCACACAAGAGCTACAATAACCTGCTTGGGTAACCATACCCCTCTTCATCTTATTGTATGCTTTGGGTATGGCCTTCTTGTCTCCTCCCTGGAGTGACATATCTGACAAGATAGGAACCAACAAATGCCTCCTCCAGGTAGCTACACCTACAAAAAGCTGCACCTATCCCACTCCACCTACCCAGCTCTTTGAGTGTCTCTGATTGATCTCAGATCATCTGGCTCATAGTCAGGGCTGTATCCCTTTGGGGCCCCAAGCCAGTCAGATGGAACAAATTCCTAAAGATAGCAAAGTTCAGAATGTTAACCTTACAAAGCTTCCTCTCCACCCCTTTTTTAAGATGTACCAGTTATGATTCTGGATATAAGGATCACCTGCCTGCACATTCCTATCCAAAAGGAGCTCTGTCGGCTCCTTCATTTTTAAGCAGAGAAAGAGCACCACCAGTTCCTTCCTTACACAGACGAAATGCATATATACCCTTACCCAGACGATTACCTGATTAACGCACCCTACTTAGAGGAACTGAAAAGAACTCTTCAGTACACTCTTCACTGCTTTACCATCTGGGAAATTTCCCTGATTTTGTCCAAATCCAGTCATAACACTAGTAGCTCCAAAAACTTAATTTGTATAGTTACAGACACAAAGGTAGATAGGCTATTCAATCACCAGGAGAGGGGTTTCTAAGTGAAGGGATTCCTTGCCGTTATGGGCAGAAAGGCACACATGACACAGAACATTTATGAAGGCTCTGAGCTCAGTCTTGATGGTGCCCATAACCAGATTCCAAGTGAGGAAAATACAACGTATTTCAGTTTTCTAGATGCAGTAGCACCCTTCCAAAAAGATAAAATACAGGTACTGGTTCTGGGGTTGGCATAATAATTAAAGTGCTTAACTCACAGATACAAGATACAGGGTTTGATTCCCTCCTTTGGTCACTGTCTGCTTATTGGCTAGGCAAGTAATAACTTGGCAGACTGATTGCCTAGTATTTACCTATATAAATAAGACATGGTGTGATAGATTCATATCCCAATGTATCCCTCACCTCTGGAACAAACTTCTACTACATGTCAAATAGAGTAGCACTCTTGCCATCTCCAAGGTAAACATAGATGATGGGCAGCCTCAAATTCTCTCTCAGTCTATTGTCTTGTCCTCCTTGAGGCTAGAGGGAACTTTTAAGCAGGATTTTTTGGCTAGGCCTGAAATGGTCTGCAAATTGATTGCCTGGTACTTGCCTATGAGCCTATGAACCAAGTGCAGAGCAATTCAGGGATACCCTTTGTTACACTACACAGTACTGAGACCCTGACAGTAAATGCATCAGACCTTACTTGGAGAACATATACTGCAAACTTAAACATCCAGAGGAGCTGGGGTTTCACTCTTGTAGGCAAACACAGACATGCAAAAGATTCTGGTGGTCTTGATCTTTGCTATTCGTGTATTGTAAAGTTGTGACATTCATATATGTTGAGCATAGTTACAGACAGTACCATGGTTTTGTGCACATAAAGAAACAGGGGGCAAACATACATACTTAGTAGGGAAATGGTCATGATGGCCTGGGACTTCTTTCAGCAAGACCTACATTTCCTGGCCAAAATATATTCTGTCAGACTGGAACTCCCAAACAGACCAGCTTAACAACTCTGCTTTCAGCTTCCACTAATGGAAACTGTACACCTGGATAGCTGATGGATTTTAGACCTTTATTTTTCTTGTTTAGATGTATCTGGGGATTTCTAGTTGAGAAATGTTTGTATTTGTACATACCAAAGGGGGACTATATTCAGTGATGTGTCTGAGTAAGGAAGAGTACAGTGGTAGAGTAACTTCTTTGGATCTTGAAGGTATTCTGTTGGACATTAATTGGTGAGAGAGAGAGAGAGAGAGAGAGAGAGAGAGAGAGAGAGAGAGAGAGAGAGAGAGAGATCATCTGTCTGAAAAGGAGTACTGTTAACATGTGGCACAACTCGGGATCTGTTTGATAGTCAATTTGCAATCCAGCAGACAGTGTAGGGGTTTTTATTAATTGTTGGGTAAGATAGTGTTAAAAGCCTTGTCTAAGTCAAGATATGCAGCATGTATAGAGTGACCATTGCCCACAGCCACTGTAACTTTTTCAAAGAAGCTTACTAGGTTTAGGGGATAGGACCTGCCATACACAAAATCAACCTGATTTAGATCAGTAAAGTTGCAAATGGCTGCATAAATGACATCTGTTTTGATACATTCTGTGGGTTTCCATATAAAGGTGGTGAGGCTGACAGGCCTCTAATTGCCTGGTCTTCAGGCATCAGGCACAAATCATATTGATATGCTGAGTTTGAGCAGTTTAAGTAGAGGCTGTGTTAGTGTATAATTGGCACTGATGAAAATGCAGCCTGTGATACTGACTGGCCCCATGGACATATTATTCTTTTACCCAAGATTGTCCTAACGTGATTTGAGAGGAAACTAAATTTCCAGGGATAGTGAGGGCAATAATGTGGGTAGATGGTGTAACGTTAGCACTAACTTTGTCTTTTAATATACTTGATATATCCTTGAGACAGGAATATGTGATGCAATTATGGATGAGCTCAGTGCCTCGTTAGATATTATTCCTTAATTTCCTGATATAACTGAAGAAAGATTTGTAGATTTATTTTGGAATCTGTAGCAATCCTAAACTTGTGCTCTACTTTATAGCTCTTAAGTTCAATGGTAGCATGTTTCAGTGTGGTCTTGAGGCAAGGGATTGGGATTTCTTGCAACCTTTCATTATTTTTCTTATTTTGTTATATAGTTTATTAATACAGGAGTTCTACCAGAGAAGTTTATTTCTGTACTTATCATTATTTTTAGGGTGGACAGGTACTGACTTTACTATGCAGCTGCTTGGGTGCTGGTAAAAGACAGTGGCAAATGTGGCAGTCCTCTCATTTGGGTCCATTTGTGGGGGGTAGTTGGGAATTTTGCATCAGCCTTCTATAATCCGGTGTAAGTTTGTCCTACAGAAATCCAAAAAGGTGGTCTCATTTAGTGGTGGCATGGTACCAATAGTCCTGACAGAGAAGATGATGATTTCTGGTCAGATTTAACCATTGGTGAGGAGATGCAAAGTAGGATACAGGCAGAGGCTAGCTTATAAGGACCAGGTCAAGGATGGTAGAATCTCTAGTGGGTGGTTTTACAATTTGCATTGGTATTAACAAAGCCTAGAAGCTGTTGAGCATGTCTGCTTTTAGAGATAAAAGTGTGCCAATCAATTGAAATCCACTAGGAAGAAAGTACTTCATTTGATATTTAAACCCTCAGTGGTATTAAAGTAGTTACCAAGATCTTTGGTGGGTAGTGATGGAGATTGGTAGCTAGCAGTGAAGTAATCGCTGGATTTGCTAAGGGTGATGATTTGGATCTCTAGGAACAGGCTATAAGTTAGCATTGAGGGACATTCAATTTGAGATGAGATTATGGTATTTTTGACATATACAGATATTCCCCTACAGTTATCCAAGGGCATGAAGGTGTGATAGGTGCTAAACCCTGGTACAGAGGGAGTACTGTCATTGCATTGAAACCATGTCTCAGTAACTGCATAGATATGAATGTCTTTAAGTTTATTTATTTAGCCTTTGTTTACTGCATTAGTCCCACTAGGCTAGTGACCTATTTTGAGAGAAGACCTAAAGTGGCACTTATATTACTAGGGGAAAATTGGCCAGGGCATCACTTCTTTTCAATAGGTGCCATGGAATCTTTTACAGTCATTTGAGGTGCCACTGACTCAGGCAGGTGAGACCTCTGTTTAACTTCTTATCCAAAGGACAGAGCACTCGGGAGTGCAGCACTGCCTTGTCAGTATTGGAAATTAATCCATACACCTGATGTGGGAATAGAACCCATACCCTTCTGGTGTAACCTGTTGCACCACTGATGCTGACTTTGCTGTGCAGTTGCAGGAGGGCCTCAGTTTCTGGTGTCTTTCCATTAAGACATTGGCATTTAAAGTGGAACCTGTGTGTTGAGAGACAGCCTTACAAGACTATCTGCAAATATATAGAGCTGAGTATATTTTTCTGTATTATTCTGTATTATAGAGCTAAATTGTTGCTTAGATATCTGTTGTCTTACTGTTCTGCAAATATACAGAGATCAGTATATATTTTTTTGGTTTTATAATTTGCTCTCTGATTCCTCACATCTCTGTTGAAACTTTTCTCCACCCCCCCCCCCTCATTTTGGTTTCTATTGCTTGTGTGTTGTTAACTCAAGGTTCCCTTAATTTGACCTGTTAATAGCAGCAGTCTGCATTTAAAGTGGAACCTGTGTGTTGAGAGACAGCCTTGCAAGACTATCTGCAAATATATAGAGCTGAGTGTATTTTTCTGCATTATTCTGTATTATAGAGCTAAATTGTTGCTTAGATATCTGTTGTCTTACTGTTCTGCAAATATACAGAGCTCAGTATATATTTTTTTGGTTTTATAATTTGCACTCAAATTCCTCACATCTCTGTTGAAACCCCCCCTCATTTTGGTTTCTATTGCTTGTTAACTCAAGGTTCCCTTAATTTGACCTGTTAATAGCAGCAGACTACATTTAAAGTGGAACCTGTGTGTTGAGAGACAGCCTTGCAAGACTATCTGCAAATATATAGAGCTGAGTATATTTTTCTGTATTATTCTGTATTATAGGGCTAAATTGTTGCTTAGATATCTGTTGTCTTACTGTTCTGCAAATATACAGAGATCAGTATATATTTTTTTGGTTTTATAATTTGCACTCTGATTCCTCACATCTCTGTTGAAACTCCCCCCCCCCTCATTTTGGTTTCTATTGCTTGTGTGTTGTTAACTCAAGGTTCCCTTAATTTGACCTGTTAATAGCAGCAGTCTGCATTTAAAGTGGAACCTGTGTGTTGAGAGACAGCCTTGCAAGACTATCTGCAAATATATAGAGCTGAGTATATTTTTCTGCATTATTCTGTATTATAGAGCTAAATTGTTGCTTAGATATCTGTTGTCTTACTGTTCTGCAAATATACAGAGATCAGTATATATTTTTTTGGTTTTATAATTTGCACTCTGATTCCTCACATCTCTGTTGAAACTCCCCCCCTCCCTGTTCTTGGTTGTAGTTTAAATTTGGTGGCTTTTGCAGTGCCCGCCCCACTGTAGATTTGATCTAGGACACTCCCCCAGTCCCATCTCTTTACCGCATTCTACCTAATAAACCCTTTCTGCACCTGCTTTTAGTCCTTTTTAATTTAATTACATTTTTTCAAACTGTGTGTGGACTAATATTGCTACATACTCAAGTGTGCCAGCTTGCACTGCATGTGAATTGTTTTACTACTGTTTTTGCTACTTTTCTGAAAAAAAAAAATTGTAAGCCTGTTTCCTACCTTTCCTGTAATTAGTGTTCCAGATACAGATTTGCTGTATCCAGGACTATTTGTAAGCTTCTGAGCCCTCCAAGCCTTTCTGTGTTGGAGGGAAGCCTTCTAGCTTATCAGTGGGAGTGGTAAGCACTAGGTAACCTGTCTACCACATAAGGAATGGTTCTGGCCCAGAATTTGTAGTTATTGGCCATTTGGGCGGTCTTCCATCTCTCTCAACTTTCTGATTTGAAGGCCTGCATTTGCACTTGTTTCTGTCTTGTAACTCCTGGGCCCATCTCATTTGCTCGCTCAAAAAAAAAAAAAAAAAACTTTATCTGATTTTACTGTATTTGTGTTTCTTCCTACTTTATTGTGCTTTTGCATCATATTAAAAGTACTCAGTTGTATTTATTAGTGCTTGGTGTAACTCATGCTAAGCCTTTTAGTTTAAGCACTTGGGCTTCAGACCAGTTGTTTTACATTAAGAAGGTTTGTGGCCTGCACTGTGGTGGCAGGACAGGTAGCTTACATCCTTCTAAGTTGGGAACTGCTGATTGAGGGCTCAGTGTCTGTTATTCTAAAAGTGTATTAATCCTGGTTTAAGCACTTGGGCTTCAGGCCAGTTGTTTTACATTAAGAAGGTTTGTGGTCTGCACTGTAGTGGCAGAACAGGTAGCTTACATCCTTCTACATTGGGAACTGCTGATTGAGGGCTCAGTGTCTGTTATTCTAAAAGTGTATTAATTCTGGTTTAAGCACTTGGGCTTCAGGCCAGTTATTTTACATTAAAAGGGTTCGTGGTCTGCAATCTTGTGGGAGGAGAGGCTGGACTCTGCCCTTCTGAGTTGGGAATTTCTGGTTAAAGGCTTATAGTGCCTGCATATTTGAACCACTTCTTACTGAAATTGGTACACCTTGTTTGCTGTAGCATAGACTAGATCCAGGCCTGCTGAATCTAGCTTTGTTTGTATAACTTGAGCACTAATCCAGGCATTCTTTAAAGTATTCAATTGTATTTATTACTGCTTGGTAGTAACTTGATTAAAGTGTAGCTATCATTCTAAGTCTTTTGGATTAAGCACTTGGGCTTCAGACCAGTGGTTTTACATTAAGAAGGTTTGTGGTCTGCACTGTAGTGGCAGAACAGGTAGCTTACATCCTTCTAAGTTGGGAACTGCTGATTGAGGGCTCAGTGTCTGTTATTCTAAAAGTGTATTAATTCTGGTTTAAGCACTTGGGCTTCAGGCCAGTTATTTTACATTAAAGGGGTTCATGGTCTGCACTCTTGTGGGAGGAGAGGCTGGACTCTGCCCTTCTGAGCTGGGAATTTCTGGTTAAAGGCTTATAGTGCCTGCATATTTGAACCACTTCTTACTGAAATTGGTACACCTTGTTTGCTGTAGCATAGACTAGATCCAGGCCTGCTGAATCTAGCTTTGTTTGTATAACTTGAGCACTAATCCAGGCATTCTTTAAAGTATTCAATTGTATTTATTACTGCTTGGTAGTAACTTGATTAAAGTGTAGCTATCATTCTAAGTCTTTTGGATTAAGCACTTGGGCTTCAGACCAGTGGTTTTACATTAAGAAGGTTTGTGGTCTGCACTGTAGTGGCAGAACAGGTAGCTTACATCCTTCTAAGTTGGGAACTGCTGATTGAGGGCTCAGTGTCTGTTATTCTAAAAGTGTATTAATTCTGGTTTAAGCACTTGGGCTTCAGGCCAGTTATTTTACATTAAAGGGGTTCATGGTCTGCACTCTTGTGGGAGGAGAGGCTGGACTCTGCCCTTCTGAGCTGGGAATTTCTGGTTAAAGGCTTATAGTGCCTGCATATTTGAACCACTTCTTACTGAAATTGGTACACCTTGTTTGCTGTAGCATAGACTAGATCCAGGCCTGCTGAATCTAGCTTTGTTTGTATAACTTGAGCACTAATTCAGGCATTCTTTAAAGTATTCAATTGTATTTATTACTGCTTGGTAGTAACTTAATTAAAGTGTAGCTATCATTCTAAGTCTTTTGGATTAAGCACTTGGGCTTCAGACCAGTTGTTTTACATTAGGAAGGTTTGTGGCCTGCACTGTGGTGGCAGGACAGGTAGCTTACATCCTTCTAAGTTGGGAACTGCTGATTGAGGGCTCAGTGTCTGTTATTCTAAAAGTGTATTAGTTCTGGTTTAAGCACTTGGGCTTCAGGCCAGTTATTTTACATTAAGAAGGTTCGTGGTCTGCACTCTTGTGGGAGGAGAGGCTGGACTCTGCCCTTCTGAGATGGGAATTTCTGGTTAAAGACTTATAGTGCCTGCATATTTGAACTGTTTCTTACTGAAATTGGTACACCTTGTTTTCTGTAGCATAGACTATATCCAGGCCTGCTGAATCTAGCTTTGTTTGTATGCTTGTTGTTTGTTTGCTTGTTATTTCACTGAAACGCTAATTCCACCTAAAACGCAGCTTTTCAGCGCTTCTGTGAATCCCTAGTGATATCTGCATTGCTTACTGTACTTATTTCCTTGTTTCACTTGAAAGAAAGTTACTGTTTGTCATTTTTGCATTTAAGTTACCTGTAACACATTGCATTTAAGTTACCTGGCACTTGCTCACTAAAGCAATTATATAAGTCAGCACTAAAAAATTAAAAGCACTACACCCTCACAAACTCCCCTTGAGTACCTCGTTCCCCATTGGCCCTTTTTTTTCAATTATAAAGGAATTCCCAATACTATTCTAGCATGTCCAAAGGTCAGTTGTCAATCTCCTCTTCGGTCCAGCTGGTGAATCTGGGAATCTTGAGGCAATGTTACAACTGCCTCATGTACACAGACAACCCTGTCCTCCTCCCAACAAATTCCAACACATGTGAGAGATGCAACCATATAGCCATACTGGAGGCTAAGCTCTCTCAACTCAATACTGGCAAAACCAGTCAGGAGGAGAAGGAAACCACACTCACTACAATTCCAGTCTCACATAGACCTATCACGACAGCAAACCAAACACATAAACACACAAAAACATACTCTGAGGCGCTAAATAAAAATCTGCCTAAGCAGCAGAGACCTCCAAAGCAGACACCCAAGCAACCGCTACCCCAAAACAAAACACGTGCAACACATAGCTCACAAAGCCAGTGTGCCAAACAGTCACAGCCCTTAAGGCTAAACAACACACCTGGTACACTTGTAATAGGTGACTTTATCGTCAGGCACACTGACGTCCCGCTCACCAGGCTGAACAAGGAGAAGGTCACGGTGAGCTGCCTGTCGGGCGCTAGGATCCGTCACATAACACAAGCACTCAGGTTACTTCAAGGCTAGTACAAATATGACTCAGTCATTGTCCATGCTGGTGTGAATGACCTGAGATGTACCTCCCTGGACTACATGAAAAGAGACATAGAGGAGCTCTCTGAGCATGTAGCCCAGGCTGATATGACCCTGACCTTGAGTAGCATCTTACCCTCACCAAGAATGATGCCACAATATGAAGACAAGATGATCAATTTCAACAATTGGCTTAAGTATTGGTGTCATTCAAAGGGGATCCAATGCCTGTCAGCCTGGGATGACGTGCTCGACAAGCCAAGATGCTTTGCTAGGGATGGCTTGCACCTGTCACCCTTGGGCTTTTGGATATTGGCAAAGGCTCTTGCTACCCCCATAGTGCCTTTTTTAGGCAAGGCTCAAAAGACAAACCCACCTCCATAGGTATCACAAGGGATAAGAAACTAAGAGTAATGCTACTCAACGCCAGAAGTCTAAACCTCAAGATGCGCGCACTCGAAACTCTCCTTAGCATGGAGAACATCGATATCTGTGCAGTAACAGAAACTTGGTTCAAGGCTCCCAAGAGCACCCCGGCACTACCAGGTTATACCTTATACCATGCTTTTCGGCCCCAAAACTTGGACCGAACCACAAAAGGAGGGGGAGTATCAATATTCATCAAAGATACCCACACCTCCAGGTTGGTGGCACAGCACGAAGCATCAGAGACTATCCATGTGCAACTAACAGTGGGTAAAACTGCCTTCCAGTTTATAGCCTTCTACAGACCACCCTCCCAAACCCAAGAACCCCACTCGGCCTTCCTGAGAACACTGGAAAATATGAAGGTCTCTCCAAACACCATTATATTGGGTGACTTCAACTACCCAAACATAGACTGGGAGCATTACTCTAGCTCCAACACCCTAGCCCAAAGGTTCCTAGAATTTATAAACTCAAATGCTATGGAACAACTTGTTACCACTCCCACAAGAGGGGAAAACATACTGGACCTGATCATCACCAACATGGGGACTCTATGCTCCAGACCAGAAGTGTATCCCTCACTGGTAAGATCAGACCATAAACTAATCTCACTGGATATTCACATCCCGACTCCACCTCCTGCCCTGAAAACCACAGTGAAAAACTTCTCTAAAGCAAATTTCACACTCCTCAAAACCGAAGTGGAATCCTTCAAAGCCCCCGGGCCTGTGGAAAATACGGCCCAGACCGCAGAATCCTTTATAAACGCATTCTATGAACACCTTCAGGAATGCATGGATCATGCAATCCCAAATAAAACCAAGACCCAATCCTCCAAAGGCAGACATCCTGTCTGGTGGACCCCAGCCATAAACAAACTATACAATAGAAGGAGGAAGCTACTACATGATAGAGCAAAATCCCAAAAAGGGAAGGCATCTCTGATCAGTATTAGCAAAAGACTACGGGCACTCATAAAATCGTCTAAGGCCAGCTTCAAGAGAAAAATTGCACAGGACACTAAGGATAATCACAAGGCTTTCTTTAGTTATGTTAGGAACCTGGGTGGGAATTCCCAGATATGCTGAGAATTAGTCCAAAATGACAAAAAATACACCGGACCCACAGACATTGCCAACATCCTAGCTGACAGGTTCAGCGCAAACTCCCCCCCCACCAAAAGGGCAAATATCTATCCCAGCAGAGTGCTGCCCCCCTGACATCTCAGATGCTCAGGTAAGAGCTGCCCTCTCCAAAGCAAAAAACACAGCATCAATGGGACCAGACGGTGTCCCGGGCTGTGTCCTATATGAACTCCAAGAAGAGCTAAACCCAAACATAAAACTACTGTTCAATCTCAGCCTTACTACAGGATATGTACCCAAAGAGTGGCGTACAGCAACAGTGGTCCCTCTCCACAAAGGTGGTGCCGCAACGGATCCTGGAAACTATCGCCCCATAAGCCTGACTAGCTTGGTCTGCAAAGCTATGGAAAGGATCATCATGGACCTCATAAATAAAGATATTGGGGACCTACAGACACTGGATCCTACCCAGTTCGGCTTTGTTAAGGGCAGATCCTACCTCTTAAACCTGGTTGATTTCTTTGAAACAGTCACCAAGGCCATTGATGAGGGGAAGGTGGTCCACACAGCCTACCTGGACCTCGCAAAAGCCTTCAATACAATACCCCACTCGGGCAATATAGATAAGCTCACCAGCTTAAATATAAACCCCTATGTCACTAGATGGGTTGCAAACTGGCTCAAGGACAGAACCCACATGGTTAGAATTGCTGGAGCCATGTCAGACTCCAAACCAGTTACAAGTGGCATCCCACAAGGCTCAGTCCTGGGACCTCTCTTGTTCGGTATATATTTCTCGGAGGTACAGGCCAACACGGAAGGACTGTGGCTGACCAAGTTCGCAGATGACTGCAAACTGGGCGCCATAATCGACTCTCAAGCCGACACAAGCATCCTCCAAAAGGGCCTCATAGAAACAGACAACTGGTGCCAGAGCCATGGCCTCAAGCTAAATGCCAAAAGTGTATAGTCATCCCTTTGGCAAAAACAAAGTGCCTACAAATTACCACATAGGTGGTAATCCATTAAGTACAGAAGAAGTAATTAGGGACCTGGGGACCCAAGTTGATAGCAATCTCTCATTTGACAACCATGTGGCCAAAGTGGTTAGAAAAACATTTTATATAGCCCACCTAATCATGAAGGGATTCACATCTAGATCAAGGGAGGTCATCGTGCCTCTTTACTCATCCCTCATCAGGCCCATAATTGAGTACAATGCCCCTTTTGGGATTTACCTTACCAGACACCTGCAGCAACTGGAAAGACCCCAAAAGTACCTCACCAAGAGGATCAAAGGGCTCAAACAGATGCCATATGCTGCCCGGTTAAAGAAACTCCAGCTCTACTCAGTGGCATACCGCCTGCTCAGAGGCGATCTGTGCCTGACGATAAAGCCATGTCCAACCCGGAATTAATGGACATGCTGCACCTCAGAAAATCCAAATCCCATTGAGCTACGCTCGAGAGACTTGAACCTCAGCACTGAAATAAATAGGACATGCTGGAGGGACAGATTCATAACCCAGAGGCTCCCTTCACTCTGGAATAAAATCCCAGTCCAGGTTAGGCAGAGTCCCTCATTGACTCTCTTCAAGAGGAATCTTGACGAGTGGATGGGAGATCGTAGGTTTACCCCGGGTATCACTTCTGTGTCACTGTTAGACAGAGGCACAGTATACTAACCTCGAAAAAGGGCATAGCAAAATTAATTTAAAATGGGTGGCGAAAGCCAAACACACTCTGGCTAGGCTTATAAATGCCCTAGGGCAAATAGCCTAGTATGAACCTATGAACCTATGAAGACTAATAACAGTGAACACTGCCACCATAATGTCGTCTGAATTTGAGTTTGAGTTTGTTATGTTGGAATGTCGAGTAGGAGAACTCTACCTAAAATGTGCTATAGAAGCAGAAAAGGCTTTAATTTCTGTGTAGAAGCCCTGGTATGAAAGGTATAAACCATCCCTGGCAAAATAGGAAGCCTTGTCTACCATCTCATCCTAGGCTGACACATATTGGGTCCCCTTAGAATAACACCAACTACTTAGCCAAATGTTAAAACCAGTTATCTTCTCTTGGTAGCTAGGCATCCCTTTTTTGGTTCCTAGTCTGCTTCATTCTTTCTGGCTTACTCCAGTTCCTCCATCCATCATTGGGTCAACCAGTCTCTCCTACAACTCCCAGACTATTACTGTTCTAAGGCTGGGGCCAGCAAGGAACTTAAGGGCATCCTAAGTGGTCATGCTATTGACTACTTTCCCTGGAGGATTTTTTTATTTATGACCTGCACCTTGATCCCCCACACCATTTGCCATTTATGTCTAAGGTCTACTCCTCTTTATGGACAATTTCTCTCCACAGGCAATACTTAGACAAATACCCTCTCCCCAGGATGGGGTTGCTTATCCCCATCCTGACAGCTTCTCATAACCCAAGCTGCTAATTGAACATAGTTTGCTTGGGCCATAGTTAGAGCTTTATTCCTTTGCACCATATTGCTCATATCTAGGCATTCTTCTTACTGAAGGCAAGATACTAAATACCAATATCTTCCCTGCCTCTAATCATGCCTAGAGGGTATCATCATGTCTCTGTGCATGTCCCTATGGGGTGGAGGGTCTCCGGTTATCGGTTTACCACTAGGTCACAGTCATAATTTTCTGGTTTAACTCATTCACTCCAATAGAGCTCTGGAAGTTTGTACACTTAACTCTCAATGATTGCATCCTGAGCTTTTTGATGAAATCAAATTATGGCCTTACATTTCAAACAAGTGTTCATATCTTTGGAGTCATAAGGGTTATTAAAAATGTAAATTGCAAACTATTTAGCACAAACAAATTTTTACAGTGGTAGTGTTCATTAGATTCTAGGCCTTAAACTGAATTTTAGAAGTCATAATAAGTACAGTGAATATTACATGTGTAATATTATGTAAACAGCTTAACAATATCTCAATAACCACTAATGCTACAAACAGAATGTTAGCAGCATTTTGTTCTGTGAGCTTTCATATGAGGCTATAAAGTTATATATGTGTTACTTGGTTGTTGGGATATTTAGGAAAATATGAAAATTATGACAATACAAATACTTTATGAGCAACAATTAATATCTCTTAAGCAACACTAGACAGAGGTCAAATATTAATGCAGTTGCATTGCCCACCATGTAAGCTATAAGATGAACTCTTTCAATAGCTTGTATGTAGCATGTATTGAAATTATTAAAGCAAATATTAGAAGGTTGTATTACATGCCTAGAGATGTCAGTAGGATGCAACTATAGAAACATTGCTCTAATACCTGCTGGAAAGCACTAGGAAGCCTTAAACTAATACAAGCACTCATCTATCCTTGTTAATAAGGAGAAATTAATCGTAGGTACTAAACAGCCTATAATTGCAAAGTACCTTGCTAAGGCAAGGGAAAACAGCTCCTGTACTTTACAAAAAAAGCACCAAACCAGGCATGTCCAAGAGTCAGCTTCCAGTGATTTCAACTGTCCACCTGGTGAATCTGGGTGTACTGGGGCAATGCAGCAATTGCCTCATGTACACAGACAACCCTCTCCTCCTACGACCAAACACTGCAACCTATGAGAGATGCACTTACATAGCCAAACTGGAAGCAAAGCTCTCTCCACCCAAGATTGTGCTAGACAGTCAAGAGGAGAAGGTTAACACCTGCACTACACCTCAAGCAACACATAGCCCTTCTAAACCCACACCACCAACACCCACAGATAGCAACATTAATTCCACATATGCGGAGGCCCTTAACTGTAACCTGCCCAAGCAACAAGGACCTCCAAAGCTGAAATGCAAACAAACACCAATCACAACCAAAGTGTCACATAGTTCACAACACCAGTGTGCCACCCAGCAACAGCCCCTAAGGCAAGACAATGTACCTAACACTTTAGTCATAGGTGACTCTATAGTCAGGCACACTGATGTCCCACTCACCAGGCTGAACAAGGAGAAAATTACAGTCAGCTGCCTGTCGGGTGCCAGGATCTGCCACATAATGCATGCACACAAGTCACTCCACAAGTACAAATATGACCACACACAAATAACAGTAGACAAACTGGAAGAATGCATCCCCAGATAGTAATCCACAAAAAGTATAACACACTCAAAAGTCCAGGGATCATATACCAGGCAGATGAACAATTGGAACCTTTTCCCAGTAGCACAAAACGAACTAAGTCAAAAACTGAATATACACGGTTAAAAGAAGACGGCTTTATTGCAGTAGGTAAGCGCTTTCATGGGAATACTTCCCACTTCATCAGACCATAAAAAACATGATATTACTACTTCCTTTTATATAAAACAATTACTTAACAATCACCAATTAAATACTAATCATTCAATTTTCTTAAAGGTACATTGTGCTATCCACCATTCACTAACGCACAACATTAAAACATTCCTCTATCAGAATTTTTATATATAAATTAATATCAACTAAAACCATTTATTAAACATATCAATAAATGAATAAATTATTTATGTATAGAACTTTCATATGTATAAGGCTTACAATTAATGTTCTAATAAACTTGTCAATGTAAGCTGTCAACTCTGTTAGTTCTACATGCTCTCTAAACCTAAAAGTATTGACTTAAACTCTAAAATTTATATGCATATCCAATGAACAACTTTATAAAGCTAATGCATTTGTTTACAAGGACATAAATGCTAAGAGCCTAACCAGTAAACTGCACTCGCTGGAAGCACTCCTCACCTTGGAAGATTATTTGGCAAATAATTACCAATGTGTACCAAACACCCAAACTAGAAGTCCAAACACTAAACAAATAAAAAAAGATTATGATGTCTGTGCAGTGACTGAGATTTAGTTCCAGGCCACAGAGAGCACCCTGGCAATACAAGCCTTTCATAAATTCAGACCCCAAAACAAGCATGAAAGAACTAAAGATGGAGGTGTATCCATCTTCATTAAATCCAAATACACCTCCAGCCTGGTAAAACAGTATGATTCTCTTGAACTACTCCAGGTCCAAATAACTGTAGGTAAAATACCCTACCACATCATCTCCAGCTACAGGTCCCCCATCATGGACCAGGAAAAGAACAGCACCTACTTGGACTTGCCAGAGCTGCTTAGTATACAGCCATCACCTTGGTCATGGGAGATTTCAAATATCCTTCCATTAATTGGGCAACTTACACAAACGCAATTGTTATGAGGTTCCTGGACCTTGTTAATTCAATTGCCCTGGAACAGTTGGTATGCACCCCAACAAGGGGTCAAATGTCCTAGACCTAGTGCACACCAACATGGGGAGTCACTGCTCTACCCACTGTGTGTTGCCCTCTCTGGTAAGGTCAGACCATAAATATGTCTTGTTTGAAGTAAAGATCAGACCTGACACTCCCACAGGAGCAAAAAACTGAAAAAAATTCTCCAAATCAAACTATAGCCTACTAAGCGATGGTATAAAAAGTTTAAAAGCTCCTGCTAACCCAGCCAACAATGTCTCCTATGCAGAAGAGTACACAAATGCCCTATATAGCCACTTAAAGAAATGTATTGACTTGGCTGTACCTGACAGGAACAAAACCAGGTCCTCCAGAAAAAAACAAGCCAACCTGGTGGACTGTAAGTATAAATAAGTTATATCACAAAAGAAAGAAACTGATATCTAAGGACAAGAGGGAACTTCCTCAACAGAGGAAAAATACCCTCCACAGCTAGAACAAGAAAATCAGATATGTTATAAAATCCTCTAAGGCTAGTTACGATACTAAATTAGCATCCCTAGCTAAGGACAATCATAAGACATTCTTTGGCGACATCCGAATCCTAAAAGGGAATACCCAGCTTTGTGCCAAACTTATAGTAGACAGTACCACTCACACTGAACCTGAGGAAATTGCTAACCTGCTAGCTGACAGATTTGGCAATAACTTCACCCCTCTGTCCTCAATAACCATATCCCAAAGCATTCCTGACACCAGTCCTCTACTGACTATCGAAACTACAACACGAAAACACGATCACCAAGCAGGAATCTGTCAGTACTATAAATAACGCACTGTATAGTAGCATACTGGACAAGGACAAGTTTATTTTAACGAAAGTTAAGTTGTATAAAACAAAACAACGTTTTCGTCTTCCTAAATAGGAAAACTTCTTCAGAAAAAAGTCAGGCAACATTTCACATTATTTTAAAAGTTTCCGCTCAGGTATTCAAATGCTTAAACCAATCAGAGAGGTCGCTAGTTAATTAGTTCTTACAATTAAAGTGCTATCCACAAAGCAAAACCTAAATCTAGTCTCACTGGTGGTCACAAAGCACAAAAAACATATAATTATATCCACCTCTCCAATCCTTGAGAGCAGAAAAACTAACTCATAAAACACATCTCTTAAAAATGTATACGTATGCGCATCAACAAACAATAATAAATGAAACAATAGTTCTTGTTATTAATGTTCGACCATACGTTGCATATAAAAACACTCAAAAAGTCAGTGATAAACACTCCATATGTGCCATATTACACTAGCACTCATATCTGTTAAAAATTATTAAAATTGTTGTTAAAATTGTTGAATTGTTAGTGTGTTCGTACAACTACTTGGAGTGTGATTGTAAATACTATTTACAAACCAATCTAAACAGTTCAAGTACGTAAAAGCACATACACACTAGTTTCATACATTCAACGTAAAGGTAATCCGTAAAACGCTACTAGTTGTACTAATTCAATTAAAATAGGCAATGAAAGCTTGTTGGGCATAATAATGTCAAATCAAAAATCATTAATATTTCCTCAAAAAAAAATATATATAATAACTTTAATAATGAATTGTATATGAAATATGATAATATATTGAAAAACATCTATCTAAGGTTATAAGATTCAACATCTCAAACTACTCTTAAGTCTCAAAAGACAAGTAATGTTTACAATTGTCATTAAGTCCTGGGCAACTAAAAGCGTTTAATAATAGTTGCCATTCTAACTCTCGACATTCCAGTAATACTGATGTCGGTCCTCCGCTATTGTCCAATAACAGTTTATCTATAGCTAAAAAATGGAAAGAATGATCGGGATTTATGTTAACATGTTTAGCTAAAGCATTGTCACTCTTATTTTTAGAAATTGCATAAATATTTTCATAAATCCTGTCTCGAAATTTACGATCAGTCTTCCCTACGTAAAAAGCATCACAGGCTTTACACTTAGCCACATAGATAATACCCTTGGAATTACAATCTAATCTGTGCATAATATGAAATTTCCTATTTCCAATTTCTAGGAAACTACTGTTCTTAACATGTTTACACATGCTACAAAAACCACATGCAAAAGACCCACAAATTCTATTGTATTTTCTCAATTTTTTACTCTCCAAGAGACTTTTCAAGTTTGCACCTCTCCTATACACAATGAGTGGAAATGGACCAATTCTCTCCATTAATAGATTGTCCTTGTATAATAAACACCAATTTTTAACCAGTGCCTCTCTAATTTGGCCAATATCATTGTTGAAAGCTGTTATAAAAGACAACCTCTGTTTACAATTTGTATAAGCAGAGTTCCCTTTAAGTTCATTTGTGTCCAAAAAGGCAGAACTAGTCAATGTGTTACTCATCTGAAGTGCATCTTGACTCTCAGTTGTTATTATTGTGTTCTCATTGTTAGATGATGTTGAAACTAAAATCGGACTAAATATACCTAGTTTCCTCTTGTGTGTAACTTCCACAATGAGTTCATGTACTAAATGGATGGGATATCCCCTACTTACAAACATATTTTCCAGTAATTCACACTCCATCACGAAGTCTGTCTCAATAGAACACATTCTAGCTGCTCTAACTAATTGACCCTTAATCACAGAACATTTCTGTTTATAAGGGTGAGCACTAGAGAAGTGTAAAAAAGAATTACAGTACGTTGGTTTCCTGTAGATGGTAGAACTCAACTTAAAACTACTTAGATCTTTAGATAACTTTACGTCCAAGTAGTCTATACTCGTAGTGTTAAAGTTATAAGTAAACTGAAGAAAAGTTGTAGTAGAGTTTAAATACACCAGAAGTTTGTCTGCAGCAAGTTTGTCGCCTTTAAAGATGATAAAAATATCATCTAAAAATCTGGTATAAAACAATAGTAAGTTAGAAATTTCTGGCTTGTCGAAGACAAATTGGTTTTCCCAGTAGGCGACAAACAAGTTAGCTAAGCTAGCACCACATGGGGAGCCCATAGCTACCCCATGTTGTTGCAAAAAATATTGATCATTGAATGTAAAAAAGTTATTAGTCAGAATGATGTCAATTAGTTCAGTGACTACATCTATGTCATTAATTGAGGCTCTCAGTTCCTTTAACATTAAAGACACCCATTCCACTGCTTCTAGATGTGGAATCGACGTGTAAAGGTCTACCACATCTATAGTTAGAAAACTGTAATCATGGTCAAAAGCTAAATTGTTCAAATTTTTTAAAAGAGACCATGAGTCCTTACATACTTGTGGAATTTTTCTCAAATATTTTTGGAGAATAAAATCAACCACCTTAGCACAAGGGTATGTTAAAGATGCATGTGCATCAATGAGTGGTCTCATTGGGGGATTCTGGATGTCTTTATGAATTTTAGGGATACCGAACATGATGGGCAACTTTGAAAATGGTATATTAATAAAATTGTAAGTGTCTACATCTATTTTTGCCTCAATAAACAAGTCTCTGAAATAACTTTTGACTCTGGACAAAGCTATATTATATTCATTCAATGATACCTTCCGATAAACTGGGTTGTTTAAAACTAGGTCCATTCTATTATTATAATCTGTGATATCAAAGATCACTATGCCACCACCCTTATCTGGTTTAATACACCGTACCATAGAAGATCTAATAAAGTCCAGGGCTAAGGTTTGTTCAGCAGAAATGTTATCTTGTCTAGAACTGTGGTCATGTTTGTGAGTATGTGCAATGTGTCTAAAGTCCAATTCACAAACACTTTCAAACACACGTAATAGAGGATGCAGTGGGGGGTTAAAAGTACTTAATGGCTTAAATGGAACATGAGGTGTATAGTTGTTACCTAAGAGAAAAGCAAGGTTTAATTTCCTCACAAAACATTTCAAGTCCAGCAATGTTTTAGCAATACTCATATTTCTACTAGGTACAAAGGTGTTACCCTTTGCTAGTAGTTCCACCAAATCAGCTTCAATAGTGATTGTCGAAAAATTGTAAATATTAAAGTCGCCATTAACATTCTTTAATACTAACGGTCTAGTGAAATCACTGACCGAAAAGTCAAAAGGGCTCTCAATTATCTCTTCCTCCTGTTGTTCCAGGGTCTGTTCCCCCTGTTCCGAGTCCGTTGTGGCTTTGATGGATTCTTGGAATGGGCTCCTTGTTGAAAAACCTGTTTGTCTACATGGTTGTTAATAACTTCATTTGAGCGTTGCGTAGTGTTATTATTGTTAATAGATTGTAGTCTTTCACTACGCCTTAATGGTTCAGGTCCTAGCGCTATGTTAGGATCCAAACCCATATTACCAGCAGCAGAGTTCTCCATAGGTGTAGACAAGTTGTATTCATTAGCATTATTAATGTTAGGCCATACTTGAGTTAAATGGGGTTGATATAGGCTACCCCATTAGCATAAGCTACTCGGTCCCTATTTAGTTTCTTAATTTTATTTTGTTTTAATTTCTCTAAGAGCTGATCGATGCTGGTAAATACTCTTTCATAGTCAAATTTGTATCTGACAAAATCAACGCTGGCCTTAATATCATTGTCAAGTTCATTCACTTCCACCGTAATGTTCTCTATTTGGATAGAATAATGTTTAATCATTAATTCCATCAAGGAAAAGCCAGAAGAATTAAACAAGTCCACAAGCTCTCTGTGAAACGGGGAGTCAGGTAATAACCCAGTTGGATATTGAAAGTGCCGTAAACCTTTAGGCACTAGTGTCTCTCCGTTAAACATTGCTTAAAATAAATTACTTCTAGTTGCAATTTTTTCAATTTTAACAGTTTATAATCTAACAATTTAAGTTTATCCATAATACCTTGTGTGTTCACATCTTGACTGGTAAGCACTTGAACCGGTCGTTCCCCATTAGGACTGAAACCAGTAGTTAAATTTCCTGTGTTATTCAACCATACTGATAGTGAAGGAACGCCAATAAGCCCCGTGCCATTACTAGAGTTATTGGTGTTGTTACCCACAGCGCTAGTACCAGATGTACTAGCTTGTTGGCCTGGTGGTAAAGATGCATCGGTAGAACGTTGACCCGACTGTTGACCAGTGGTGGGTTGAGGAACACTCTCATTATGTAAGGTAGCATTAAGAAGACGTCCATTGCCAGTAGTTGCTTCCATAAGCTTCTTATCTATGGAGTCCAACCGGTTGGTTAAAGTGTCCAAACGTTGTGTCAATAGTCCAATTAGGTCCGTTAGACAAGGAGTATCCAAATTCCTCTTCGAACCAAATAAGTTTGGACTCTCAGGACTGCTTGGAGATCTAGTCACCATGTACAAAGACAACCAGTGAAACACAAAAAAACACAACTGTTGAAACTACAACACGAAAACACGATCACCAAGCAGAAATCTGTCAGTACTATAAATAACGCACTGTATAGTAGTGTACTGGACAAGGACAAGTTTATTTTAACGAAAGTTCAGTTGTATAAAACAAAGCAACGTTTTCGTCTTCCTAAATAGGAAAACTTCTTCAGAAAAAAGTCAGGCAACATTTCACATTATTTTAAAAGTTTCCGCTCAGGTATTCAAATGCTTAAACCAATCAGAGAGGACGCTAGTTAATTAGTTCTTACAATTATAGTGCTATCCACAAAGCAAAACCTAAATCTAGTCTCACTGGTGGCCACAAAGCACAAAAAACATATAATTATATCCACCTCTCCAATCCTTGAGAGCAGGAAAACTAACTCATAAAACACATCTCTTAAAAATGTATACGTATGTGCATCAACAAAAAATAATAAATGAAACAATAGTTCTTGTTATTAGTGTTCGACCATACGTTGCATATAAAAACACTCAAAAAGTCAGTGATAAACACTCCATATGTGCCATATTATACTAGCACTCATATCTGTTAAAAATTATTAAAATTATTGTTAAAATTGTTGAATTGTTAGTGTGTTCGTACAACTACTTGGAGTGTGATTGTAAATACTATTTACAAACCAATCTAAACAGTTCAAGTACATAAAAGCACATACACACTAGTTTCATACATTCAACGTAAAGGTAATCCGTAAAACGCTACTAGTTGTACTAATTCAATTAAAATAGGCAATGAAAGCTTGTTGGGCATAATAATGTCAAATCAAAAATCATTAATATTTCTTCAAAAAAAAAATATATATAATAACTTTAATAATGAATTGTATATGAAATATGATAATATATTGAAAAACATCTATCTAAGGTTATAAGATTCAACATCTCAAACTACTCTTAAGTCTCAAAAGACAAGTAATTTTACATACTTGAACTGTTTAGATTGGTTTGTAAATAGTATTTACAATCACACTCCAAGTAGTTGTACGAACACACTAACAATTCAACAATTTTAACAACAATTTTAATAATTTTTAACAGATATGAGTGCTAGTATAATATGGCACATATGGAGTGTTTATCACTGAGTTTTTGAGTGTTTTTATATGCAATGTATGGTCGAACACTAATAACAAGAACTAGTAAAAATTGTTTCATTTATTATTTTTTGTTGATGCGCATATGTATACATTTTTAAGAGATGTGTTTTATGAGTTAGTTTTCCTGCTCTCAAGGATTGGAGAGGTGGATATAATTATATGTTTTTTGTGCTTTGTGACCACCAGTGAGACTAGATTTAGGTTTTGCTTTGTGGATAGCACTTTAATTGTAAGAACTAATTAACTAGCGACCTCTCTGATTGGTTTAAGCATTTGAATACCTGAGCGGAAACTTTTAAAATAATGTGAAATGTTGCCTGACTTTTTTCTGAAGAAGTTTTCCTGTTTAGGAAGATGAAAACGTTGTTTTGTTTTATACAGCTTAACTTTCGTTAAAATAAACTTGTCCTTGTCCAGTACGCTACTATACACTGTGTTATTTATAGTACTGACAGATTCCTGCTTGATGATCGTGTTTTCGTGTTGTAGTTTCAACAGTTGTGGTTTTTCGTGTTTCACTGGTTGTCTCTCTACTGACTATCTCCAAAGAACAGGTCATGCAAGCACTCTCCAGGACAAAAAACAGGGCCTCTGTGGGACCAGATAACATCCCAGGCTGCTTACCAAACAATCTAAAACAAGACGTAGTGGAACCACTTGGCACTGTCTTTAATCATAGCCTGATCACTGGCTTTGATTCAGCAGAGTGGAGAACAGCAACAGTAATCCCCTTACATAAAGGGGGTCCATCAACCAACCCCTGTGATCTATTGGCCCATAAGCCTAATCAGACTTATCTGCAAGGCCATGGAAAGAATCATCATGGACTTTATTGACAAGGACATTGGTGACCTTCAAACTCTCGATCCGACCCAGTTTGATTTCTTCAAGGGTAGATCTTGCTTATTAAGCCTGGTGGACTTCTTTGAGAATATCACCAAATTCCTGGATGAGGGCAAAGCAGTACATACTGCCTATCTTGATTTAGCCAAGGCTTTTGACATAGTCCCTCATGAAGAGATAATTGAGAAACTCTCCCAGCTGGGGATTAACCCATATGTCACTAGATGGATGGCCAACTGGCTTACCGACAGAATGCACACTGTAAACCACTCCACCATTAGACCAGTTACCAGTGGGGTACCACAAGGATCTGTGCTGGGACCTTTACTGTTTGGAAACTATTTTTCTGAAGTCGAGGCAAAAGTAAATGCCTTGTGGCTTACCAGGTTTGCAGATGACTGTAAACTGGGCGCAATCATAGTGTCCCCAAAGATGTTAACATATTACAGAAGGGGGCTGACACATTCAAATGACTGGTGCCAGTCACAGACTAAAACTAAATGCAAAAAATGCCTCATTATCCCCTTTGGCAAAGAAGTAGCTCCTGCTAATCATGATATAGATAGCACCCGTCTAAGTTCAAACCCAGTGGTGAGAGACTTGGGAACACAGGTTGATAGCAATCTAAACTTTGATCACCATATATCCATAGTGGTGAGGAAAGCCTTCTACATTTGGCATCAAATAAATTAGGGCATCCCATCCAAGACTAAGGAGGTTATAACTCCACTGTACTCAACTCTTATCAGACCACTAATTGAGTACAATGATTCCTTCTGTATGTACCTCACCAGACACCTGCAGCAACTGGAGACCACAGAGGTTTCTAACCAAGCGAATCCAGGGCCTCCAAAGCATGACCTACATGAAAAGATTGAAAGCCCTGTCACTTTACTCTGTATCATACAGGCTGCTGAGAGGTGACCTGTGCCTAGCCTACAAAGCAGTCTCTTACTCCACCTTAATGGAAATGGTGCACATCTGCAAATCAAATGGGATAAGAATCCCTTGCTCCAAGGATCACAACCCAGCTTGTGACATTAACAAAACATGTTGGAGAGACAGATATATCTCCCAGAGATTGCCACTCCTCTGGAATAAGCTCCCACTTCACATGAAGCAGAGGTCCTCAATGACCCTATTTAAGCGCAACCTTGACAATTGGATGGGCATCCATAAATTCACCCCGGGGGTGGCATCTATGTCCCTCATGGACAAGGGCAGTTGGTGCTGATCATAGAATTGCTCTGCTAAAAATGACCATCTAACTATGGTCAATTAATGTACATAGGACTTTTACATGTCTAGGCTTGTAAAGGCCCTAGGGCCATTAGCCTAGCAACCTCTTATGAACCTATTAGCAGAGAAGGAGTAGGGGATGTCTTATATGCTAGAGGCTGGAATCTTTTAGAATGCTTTCTATGTGGTTTTAGCACGTTTTTCTTTACAGCCACAGAGTAAGTTATGGGTCTATTGTGTTGTGACTGATGTGTGGCTGTATGATGCGCACTGATAGTGGGCTGACACAATAGATTTGCCTCCATGTTTCTTAAATACTTACACCATTCACAGATTGTAGAATACCAGATGTCTGCATGTTTGTTATTGACATTTGCTATACAGTTGTTTGTAAGTAATTGCAAAGTGTTTTTCTTGATATTTATTATGAGGGCTAGCTAACCCAGGAATCTGCCTATTCCAAGAATGCTTTCCTGTGAGGTAACAGTTTCAAAGAGCCAAAGAGAACAAAGAACAAGGCAAGCTTGTACCACCTACATTAGCACCACGGATGGTGCAAGAAGATAGCCTCAGCAACTCAAACTCTGGCTGTCAGTCTCTCAGTACAAGAAATCTGGACAAAGCCAGAAATAATGGGGGGACAAAGACCCAAACATAGGGACAGATTTTAAAAATTGCTAGTATAAGCTTAAAAAGTCCACAGTATAATAGGTTTTGAAGTATGATGTGTTTTCTGTAGGGTATTAAGTCTGATATTCAAATATATGTCATTATTTATTATTATTTAGTGGTTCCAAATCTCAATAATTTGCTTGAAAACCACAACTTTTATGAGGAAAAGACCAAAAATATGAGGGAAAAATTTGGATATTTTAGGAAAATCTGGACAGTTGAGAAGTATGCAAAGAGGGACACTAAAGGTGGATAAACATATGTTATAGGTTACTGCTACAGAGATATATCCTTGAATATGTACTACTATGGAAAATACCTTTAACAACTGTATTTACCCTTGCCTCAGTACAGTGCAGTACAAGAGGGGAAAACAGCATATAAAAATCCAGAGTGCAAAAAAGATTTAGATTCCTATCCTGTAACTTGGCACTTCATTCATCTACATGATATATATATATATATATATATATATATATATATATATATATATATATATATATAAGCTCGACCTCTCTGAATGGAGATCTCCGTACAGCACGGAATGGGAAGATTTCCCGTTTCCACAATTTAGTGTGATCTCGGAGTTGGTATATTTAAGTAGCAGGGAGTGTGGGGGGGTGCAGGGGGCTTGCCCCCCCCCTGCTAGACACATTCCCCCCTGCTAGACACATCCCACCTGGGATTCACTGCATAAAGCAATTTCTACCTTCTCCACTGAAGCTGGCTATTTTAACTGAGTAAAACCTCTGGGAAGCAAAAACCTGACTCCTTCCAGCTTTTCAATTTTAATAGGTGAACTACAATTTAGTTTTTTGTAAACTGTTGAGGCTTAATGGTGTATGCACAACAACAGTGAAGGGATCTAGCCAATTGCCACTAGATTGGGCTATACTACTTTGAATCAGCCTTACACTCACACAGTGCTCCAGTCCCAAGCATTTACTTTTTAATTTGGTAAAGTAATTTCGCTCCCTCCTTATTGACTACATTTGCTAGTTTACCCCTAGGATTCAATTAAAATTAGCCTGAAAATTGGGTGTAAAATTAAAAAAGAATAAAACAAATTAAAGTACAGCCAACAACACTGCTTACATACAATCATACAAACCTAACCAAAAGCCCAAGGTAACTCTCAGAGTCAGTGTTAGCCCCGCTCCTCTCGCCCTCGCTGCGCTCGGCTCGCTCCGCTCCCCTCCCTGCAACCAAATTCCACCCGCCCCCACTAGTGCTAAATTTAAACCAGACTTTGCCACTCCTTTGCCACTCCCTCCTGCTAAGTACCAATCAGCACCTCACACATCATTGAGCAACCCTGCCCCCTTAACCCATTTCCTTCTCTCTCATTCTTCCACACCCTGTTAGCACAGTCAGCCATCAAATTTGGCCCGCCCCCTATCAAAATGCAAACAAGCAAAAAAACACTAATTACCCAAATGCCTCTCACTGCCTATGAACAAACACTTGACCATGGTATTTACTTCCCAAATGGTCAAACAGACACCCACGACTTCACACATAACACCAAACACTTTACCTTCCCCTGCACACCAAATATACCACTCTCTATAAAATACCAACCCTGTACAGCCACAAAACATAATCCTAAAGACAAAGACTATATAAAACTTATAAACAAACTCCTAAAGCTCAGAATATCCTGTCACTATAACCTTATAACACATGGAGACATTCATCCCAACCCTGGCCCACTCACACCCAATAACCTCCACTCCCCTACCACAACCCCCACAGTCAAGCTACCCATGAATACTCTCACTAATTCCCTCCTAGCATTTCACCTAAATATTAGAAGTATTAACAATAAGATTCCCAACCTATACGCCCTCCTAGCAACCTACTCCCCAGACGTTATGTGTCTTACGGAAACCTGGCTAAAACCCAGTACTACTGACAATGAGATACTACCTCCAGGATACAATATTCACCAGTTAGACCATGCTACAAGGAAAGGAGGTGGGATAGCAGTCCTTTACAAAAATATTCTAACTATTAATAGAGACACCATTCAACCTCCCCAATTCAATAACGAGGAACTCCTCATAACCAAGCTACAGATTAACCAAAACAAACACTTGAACATTGTCTGTGCATACATTCCACCAGGCAACAACCTAAATACTCTAGAATATCTCCTTTACTGGTTATCCACTACCTATCCCCAAGAAACCATAGTTCTTGGTGATTTTAACACTGACTGGCACCCCTGCTCCTCCGACCCCACCCCACACTTATATAAACTTATCTGGGTTTAAAAAGACCATAACCTCTCCCACTAGGATAAACAAACCAACCAACAAGGAAAGTATTCTAGACTGGATCCTAGTTAATAACCAGCCCCAACTGTACACAGCTGGTACTCTCCATGATGGCCTCAGCGACCATTGTCTAACCTATATCATAAAAGATAAGGCAGGAAACCCTCACCAGCCCAAATATAAAACATTTAGAAACAGGAAAAACTTTGATGCTGCTATATTCCAAAATGAATTGAAAGCAGTTGACTGGTCAAAACTAAAAAATCTAACATTAGAGGAGGCCATAGATCACTTTAACACTAAATTCCTAAGTATCCTTGATTCCCATGCTCCAGCATGTACAATAAAAACTAGAACAAATACAGCACCGTGGCTCACAAAAGATACCAAAGCTAAAATCAAAACTAGAAACAGAGCCTGGGCCAGCTGGAGAACAACCAAAGCCCCACTTGACCATCTAAAATATCGTCAACTCAGGAATGATACAAAAAAATCTAGTTTACTGGATAAAAAAAGTTTCTACCAAAATCTCCTACAAAAACACCACAACAACCCTCACAAGTTCTGGGCAGGCTTAAATCAACTACTTTGTCCAGGTAACTCCACCACCCCAACCCCAGCTAACTACACCCATAGTTCCCCAGACACAATAGCTAGTGCCTTTAATAACTTTTTCACTGAAACAATCCAATCTTTAGCAAATCAACTAACCCCCTCTAACTTAAACCACATGCCTAATCTACCTAATAATCACCCGGAATTTGGCTTCCAACCAATATCCACTAGTTTTATCAAAACACTTCTAAAAAAATCTAAAACCTACCACCCTTGCTGCTGACCTTCTCCCTGCAGAGTACCTGCAAATAGCTGCAGATGCCATTGCATAGCCCATATCTATCCTCATCAACAGAACCTTATCTGAAAATGCTATCCCCTCCATCTGGAAAATATCTCACATCATCCCACTCCATAAAGGTGTTAGCTCCTCAGACATATCCAACTATAGACCCATTGCCATTCTTTCCCCACTAGCCAAAATAATGGAGAAATGTGTACACAAGCAACTAATGCAATACCTCTCACAGAATTACTTACTATTCGACTCCCAGCATGGTTTCAGGCCATACCACAGCACCACCTCAGCCCTCCTTTCCTTTACTACTGCCATAAACCAAAACAGGAATGACAATAGGATAACCTCTGCCCTCTTTCTTGACCTATCAAAAGACTTTGACATGGTCAACCATGCACTTCTCATTCTTTCACTAAAATCTATTTCCCTCAACAAGCCTGCTACCCAGTGGTTCCAGTCCTACCTGACTGGTAGACAGCAGGCAGTACTATGGCAGGGCAAACTCTCCAGCCAGTTACCTCTCACACTTGATGTCCCTCAAGGGTCCATACTAGGTCCACTACTCTTCTCTATTTTTATCAACAACCTCCACACTGCTATCCCTAAAGCCACCTGCATCCAATACGCAGATGATTCCACTCTCATCTGCTCAGCCACCTCCCCATCCGACTTGCAAATCTTAACCCAAAATGCATTTAACACTATCAAGAACTGGCTCTGGAATCAATGCCTACTTCTGAACCCCAGTAAAACTAAACTTCTACTCTTCTCTCCCACTAGTAGATCCACCACACTTTCATTCCCTGTCACATCTAACAATGGTACCACTATTTCCCCAGATAATAACACCAAACTGCTAGGGGTTATCATAGATAATAATCTCAAATTTGACCTACAGGTCAACAAAACCATATAGACCATCAAGAAGAAGCTTGGATCACTGTATAGAAACAAGACATTTTTAACCCCACTGGCTAGGACTGCAATCGCCCGATCACGCCTACTCTCTACTCTCTTATATGCCTCGCCTGTACTCTCAAACCTCAACAAATCCAAACTAGGTAAGATGTCCCATAGCTACAATCATATTGCCAGATTCGCCACTGGCTCCACCTATAGAATCCATCACTGCCAGAATCTTAAACAACTAGAGTGGCTAGAACTGCCCGGCTTAATTCAATTCAATCAACTCTTAATAGTGCACAAAATTTTGTACCACCCTGAGGATACCCCCTCACTTAAAAATATTATTAAGCCATATAGCAATCTAAGATCCCTACTGTCAGCCGATAAACTACTGGTCCAAACCCACAAAGCTAATAACTCTGCTGGTGAATCCCTGTTTGCCAACTTCATTGGCAAAACCTGGAATTTGTTGCCAAACTATATAACCCTACAATCCTCCAAAAGTCTCTTCAAAAAAAAAACCTCAAACAGTATATCAAAGTGAATTGGCTATGCCCATGTACCAAGCCTGATTAAGTTATAAACTAAAAGCATATTCTGCAATTATCATAACTTGTAACTACATCACCAAGCTCTGATTCCAATCTGATGTCTCTTACTTTTAATTGTCTGTCCATGACAATTGTGAGTCCCTACTAGGGAACACTACTAACCCATTGTATATAATCACTTTGTTTTTATAATTGTTTGCTAACTTCTGTGTACTCTATGTAAGTTTGTCTTTGCGGAGCTTTTCTCCCCAGGCCTCCGCTGAAAATGGACATGTATCCAGTCAGACTATCCCGGTAAACAAATGTAAAATAAATAATAAATAAAATAAATTTTGTTTTTTGTATTTTTTTTTTACATGGTCGATGTTTCAAATGTTCGATCATATGGTCTCGGTCATATGAAATTCGAACATTTGAGATGTCGATCATGTAAAGTAGACCCATATATATAAAGATAAAATCCAGTATCAGGGATCCATTCTAGAGAAGATGGAACACACTCTGCAAATACTTCAGGACTGGGACACGAAAGAATGTTTAATTTACTTGATCTCCAATGGAGGCAAGGTGGGCACACACATGGCTAAATATGCTTAGAATGTAGTACATTTTTTTCTGAGAACAGCAGCCAGAATTACTACTGCTAGGAAGGACACATGCCTGACTCCAAAGCCAGACCTTTTTCAAGAGGCAAGGAATTCTTGATGCTGACTTAACTACAGGTTCATAGGTTCATGGGTTGATACTAGGCTATCAGCCCTAGGGCCTATACAAGCCTAGCCATAACAATTCCATGGCTGTTTCTTCCCACACTATTTACTTCCCTGGACCCCTATAACCATTGATTGAGTCTCCTCTGAGAAAGCACAAAGGAAGACTACACCCGCAGTGAAAAAAATGATGCTGATAATAAGGATTATTATTACAGAAAATTATTAGATTGTGAAATAGCTGAAGGAGGACATCTGCCCCCTTGGCTAATCTTTTTCAGCAGTCAGATGTTGTCAGGGATGCATGGAAGCAGGTTCACACTACAAAGATTAGGAGTCCATCTGTAAGACTGAGTGATATCACTGTGTATGCCACTTCATTATTGTCACCTGTAGTGAGCCGTAAATATTTTGTTTCATGAGTTATTGATCATTTCCTAGGCCTTGGTCTCAGGAGGTGTTAAAACCTTTATTTTTCTGTCTGACATTGAGATTATTATTATATCACTGCTTGATTAGGCTTGTAATGATGCGCCAAGAGAGAATTACTAGAGTTCTCTTGTGGATGTCAAATTTCTCCTGAGGCTAACATCTTCAGTGCTTTTCCACTTTCAGAGAGAATCTCCATATTGACAGTTGCAAACACTGTGCTACTTCCAAAAAGAAGACATTAGAAAGAAGAGGTAGGAATTTACAAGTTTTCTTTGGGCAGAGGAGATTAGTGGCTTTAACTCCTAATGTGCGCGGTAAATCTGCAGACTTTATGTAGTTGCACTAGAACTATCTGCTAAAGGCAGAGGTCAGTCCTTTGCCATATTAATCATTCAAACTCCTGCCCATTGCTTAAGTTTGCTGGCTATGGACACAACTGTTTGTGGCTATCACAGCTACGAGAGGTCAACTTACATGCTTACTTCATTTCTGTTTTGCTGTCTGAAGTAAAAGATCACTCCAGTAGCTTTGTAGTGTTGTGTCAGTTTGGCTGTGCTCTTGTCAACAGGCCTAATAATTTAATGACTTTAAGAAGTAGTTTATCTGAACATGATTTAGCATAAAAACTATTTCATGAGAAAGTCTCCAAGCAGTGCTTTTGTTGATAGCATATTCTTTTCATCCTGTAGAAAAAGGCTTTTCATTCCCTTTTTGTGTGGTTGTCTGTGCACGCGCGCGCGCGTGTGTGTGTGTGTGTGTGTGTGTGTGTGTGTGTGTGTGTGTGTGTGTGTGTGTGTGTGTGTGTGTTTATTAGAAGGATTCTGTATTGAATCCTGTGTACATTCTACTTCATTTAATAAAAAAGACTTTGTCTGCTATTGAGCTACTAAGTATGCAACTGCATAGGGCTGGTATGCAGTAAATCTTACTCACCACGCCTTACACAGTTCACAGAGTAGCCCTGACCCTCTTGCAACACAACAGAGTATGCACATGAACAACTACCTATCTACACAACTATGTACCTGGACATTGGTATGTAAATGTGAATCCACAGTATAGGCCACAATTCACATTAATTGAATGGTGGACTGCACTGTGAAGTACAGAAGGGAAGCTATGAGAATGCAATGGCAGACAACACACTGTAAATATAGCAGTGCAGCACCAGTCCAACAAGGAATGGTGAAGGACTGCACAGCCTAACATAGCTGAGCAACTAACATCACCATTGACTCTCATGGCATTCTTGGTAGAGTGGAAAAGCACCATGAAATGTAACATCCTGGTTTATGCTATGGTGCAGGGAAATTCACAGTCACAACAAAACTTTGTCCACAGTGATGCAGCCAACTTCCCATCAATGAGAGTGGCTACTCTACTAGAGTCCATCATTTGCATATTATACTAATAACAGTGTCACCACAGTCTTGGCAATGGAGACACAAATTTAATGAACTGACCCTTGCTGTGTCTGCAAAGTAATGGCCATTGAGCATGGGGTCTTTTGTGAGTGTTTGTGTCTGTCTGTCTGTGTGAGAGGACTGTGTCAGTGACTGTCTGTGCATGAGTTACAATGCATCAGTGTGTCTGAGTGTATGCTCATGTGTGTGTTTGTGTGTGTATATTTGTCTGTCTGTGTATGTGTGAGGGGGGACCAGTGGCTGCGGGGGGGGGGGGGTAGAATGTCATCTCCATGCCCAGACAATTGCCTGTGATTTCTTGCATGTTCTGTTGTGCACCAGCATGCAAGAACCAGTATTCAACTTTATGAATCTTGTACCAACCAGTTTGGAGACAGACAGACAGACACACACACACACACACACACACACACACACACACACACACACACACACACACACACACACACACACACACACACACACACACACACACAATGCAGCCCTTTTGCAGGATTGTGCACAATTTCTATGAATATCAGGGTTTGGCTAAGGGAGTCAAATACCTTATAGCCCAGAAGTACTGAAGACATTGCAGTGTTTATGGAACATAAAAATGCAGGCTATTTCTTATTCTCCTCTTGCCTATCAGTCTGCAGAGAAACAGAAACAGAAACAGAAACATAGTTAATCTATAAAAATGCACAAACTGAAAAATTAGGACTGTACAGCCAACTGAATTTGTTAATGGGCATACTAAAAATAATTCTTGGACTATTTTTCTAAGAAGTACTACTCTTTGTCTACCACTGCACTACCACTGCCTGGTGTGAATCTCACCTGAGATCCTCTCTTGTCCCTACTGGACACATTATTGTAAGAAAAGCTGTGGGACAGGAGATGTTTTTGGCTTTTCCTGTCTCTAGTGATGAACAAAAGCCTATATCAATTCAAAAATGTCTAGAATAGTGGGAAAATGAAATATTTCTTCCTAGGATGATGGTCTCCAGACATTAGGGCCAAGTACTGACACTCTACCATCAACAGTGTTTCTCCCACTCTTTTTCATACTGCCTTTCTAACAGTCTTGTTGTACTTGTCCATGGACTGAATACTAAATGGCCAGACACCCAAACAGGAACCAACTTGTTCTATTAGGCACTGGTTGTGGATACCTGCTCAGCATACAGTGGAGATGCTGGCATCTTTGGCCCAGGCATCAGCTCCCCCAGCTGTCAAAAGCACCCACATTCCTAAACTATGAAAATGTAACACAAGAGTACTATGGCTTAGTACAGAAGACTGTATCCACTTTCAGGTCAGATCCAAAAACTTCCACTTCCGGAAAAGCCAGACTCCAGTTATCAGAATGTAGATGTAAAAAAAAAAAAAAAACAGCAAGCTAGCATTGTCTTATAAGCCATCCTCCCCCGTAAGTTATGGCATAGATAATGATGACGATAAAGGTTCGTTATCTTTAGGTTTCCTCAGAAAATATATCTTAAGCATCCATACCTCTCAACCTCTTACAGCAAGAAATGTGCACAAAGCCATAAATAATGGGGGGACAAAGGCCCAAAAAATAGGGACACATTTTAAATTTTGCTATTATAAACTTGGAAAGTTGACAGAATAACAGGTTTTGCATTAGCATGAATTTTCTGAAGGATATAAAGTCTGAAACTCAAATGTCTGCTATTATTTTCTAACTTCAGTCCTCATTGATTTGCCAGTGATTTCCAGAAAACCATAATTTTTATAAGAAACAGACCAAAAATATGAGGCAAAAATTTGGGCAGTCTGTGAAAATCTGGACAGTTGAGGGGTATGTAAGCATCTCTTTAAGTTGTTTTCCAAAAACAACTGCCCTTAAATAAAACTAAGTAAAACTTGTAAAACTGTATCAGATTAAGCTTCTGGCCATGACACCTTTTATTGATTCCCTAGCAAGATGTTGTCACTGAAGTTGGATGGCCAGCCAATTCTTCCGAGCAGCACTGTTTTAAGCTGAACACCCATATTTTTGTTCTACTTATCTGCAATTGTACCATACATCAGTGTTGCCTGTAGTGCTCAGTAACATATCAGTGGGTGAGTATTGTCCTTTTTGGCTGAATCTTCAATGATGTTTTCATTGTTTACCTCTGCAAACTAGCTATGTGCTATAAGCATAGCAGTCCCAGAATCTATCTCCTTATCAGTTACTTATAACTATATAAGGAGCCCCTGGTACTTATGTCTTACAATTTGAAATAATTTTTTAGCATTATCTTTTTTATTTGTTAATGTTTAAAGCTTCTTACCAAACTTGTCTACACATAAAATTAGAACTTCTTGGAACTATTTTCCAAGAAAAAAGGTAAATGACTGCTTTAATTTAACTTCATTGCAAAATAAACTCAGGAGCTGTTACTGCAGTCCACTTTGTTGATGAATATAATGTGATATTTAAGCAATAATCCATGTGTGTGCATAGGCATATCAGGATTTACTCATAGTTGGTGAGGTTTGATCAATTGTGAATAAATCCTGATATACCCACAAACAGGAGTGGATTATTGTTATTATACAATTACATGATTTAAGGAAGAAATTGCCTACCTTTCTTAAATAATCCCCGGGATTCACTAATCCTCCGTGTAAAACTAAATAAGTCTTACACGGAAACTGCAGCCTAAGAGGAAGACGTCAGCGTGCCATGCATATTCATGAGGGCGCGCTGACTCAACTCTAAGGCTAACACGGAAGGTGCACGAGTGCAGGGGGCATGTCGGACTGCTGAGCAGTCCAAAAATCCAGGCCCCTGCAAGTCCCTCAATCGGCAAATGTCAACTGACATGAGCGAGTCCGCTCAAATGTGTACATACCCAACACTACACTCCCCCACATTCTAAACCCCTGTACAATTATAAAATGTAAATCTTTTAGTTTTTTTTTTATTATTCCCAAAATAGCTGCCCTGTATTTGCATGTGTTTGCATGAGTTTGCCCATTGCTTAGTTACAGTTAGCAGTTTAGAGATCGAAGAGGATAATAAGAAACTTATATGCAAATTAAGCCAAATAGCAATAGTGTAGTGGTAGAGCCTTCGCACAAAGAGGAGACATTCCCGGTTCGAGTCCCACCACTCCCCTTTCTATTTCCTGTAGGAAATCTGTATAGAAAAATAATTCCTGACATTTATCTTTTAAATTTTAGTAAAAAGCATTGAAATGGCCTATGTAGTAGTGAACGATATTTTATATATATATATATATATATATATATATATATATATATATATCTGAGAAGGTGAAATGGTTATGTATACTGATGAATGCATAAGTAATGTATCTTAAGCAATGTGAAGCACTGGTAAGCAAAGTTTACCGGTATTAAGCACATTTAAGTATAATTGCTCATAGCTTAGCACTGTTTTAACTAGCACAATGGCTTTGCGTGGAGCTGCGCATTGCATCAACTAACGAAAACAAAACATGTTTGCGCATAGCTGCGCACTGCGCTAACTAGCTCAACGTCGGGCAACGTCAGGCAATGTAGAGCACCGTAGAGCAATGTAGAGCAACATTGGGCAAAGTTGAGCAAAGTTGGCTAAACACAGACACACCTCCTAGCCGGTCTGGCCAGTAGTAAAATAAAAAGCAATGACAGGCCTTGAACCCGGAATACTGTGCACCATAATCACAGTACTGAACCACTAAGCCATGACAGCTTATGATATGCATGCACTTTCAACACACACATACATATTAATGAAAGTTTACCCAGTGCTAAGCAGGTGTGCTTTCAGCTGAGATTTTTCAAAACCGGCCAATCACAAATAAGTGCGGGAAATGAGGCATATTTAAGCCCCATAGGCAGGAATACTTGCCATAACTGGTTGTAGCTCCCATCTGCAGGCAGCATGGCTGGTGATGGAGAGGGTTCTCACTTTCGAGCACAATGGTGGGGCATTGAGGAGTCAAAAGTGATGGTTTGGCTCCTCGTCCATAATCATGATGACAGACTCCTGCAGGGCCAGTTCCAGGGCACTGAATACAAAGCAGAAGCCTGGAACCGTCTAGCACATGATCTCACCAGTGCCACAGGCATCCCTCGGACTGGTAAGCAGGTCAGACACCACTACTCAGACCTGAAGAGACGCAAGGAGGACCGACTGAACCAGTGGATACAGGAGGCTCGTGGGATGGAAAATGCCCCACTACTGAGTAGGTAGCCATGGAATGAAGCATGTAAGAATTGCTATTGTAGTCTATATTATGGATAGGTATATGTCTCAATATCACTTCATTTACTTCACAGCTGCAGATGTCCGTGCTGCGAATCAGCAAGCCTATGCAGATAGGCTGCTAAGGCTGCGCCACCAGGCAGGTTAGTAATTATTCTGCATGTATTGTTATATAAAATAAGTGAGAGAGCCTGAAAAAAAGTGTTGTAGCCCAATAATAAAGGTATAATAAGTCTTGAATAACTTCTCTGCATGTACTGTTATGTAAAATAAGTGAGAAAGCCTGAAAAAGAGTGTTGTAACCCATTAATAAAGGTATAATAAGTCTTGAATAATTTCTCTGCATGTACTGTTATATAAAATAAGTGAGAGAGCCTGAAAAAGAGTGTTGTAACCCATTAATAAAGGTATAATACGTCTTGAATAATTCTTCTGCATGCACTGTAATATCAAATAAATGAGAGAGCCTCTAGAAAAGTGTGTAATGTAATTAATAAAGGTATAATTCCTGGAGTGTGTCCATGTCCCTTTCTTCGATATGTTGTTGTACTCTTGCATTATAGAAATAGTACTGTTATATTAAGCGCTGTCAACCCACACTTGGGTAGGCCCATATAAAGTGGATGAAGGGAGTGCCAGTAGCTGTTAAGCATATATACAGTCCTCAACTGTTGGTTAATGGCTGGCATGTATAGCTTAATCTGGCACATGAGTAGCTTGTTATTGTGTTCCCCAGAAATGTCAGTGTGCTGCTAGAAATGTAGGGGGCTGTTAAAATATAATTGATAATGTCACCTGAACACATCCAGATATGTAGATATATAAATATAAATAAAATATATAAATATGTAGCAGTAACATCTGCATCCTGGACAATTTGTATGTCAGATACAGGTCAGGTATATAAAGAACTAGCAAAACCCATTTCAAAATTTAACGGACATTGCCTAGTGTAATAATACATGTAGGGGATATATACCTGCAGTCAATAGGAATGTAGTGTAAACTATAAGTACATATAAGTTGTTAATGGAGGTATCTTTTTACACCCTACTGTATGTGCATAAACAATGCAATTCCACACCTCAATGGGTATGTGTAATCTCAAAACATTTGCTGGGACATATGTCCTATTGGTTTATAAATATCTGCATTTACTTTGATGCATGTGCCCTGTTCAAATACCACAATCTTGGTGGCCTGTTGCCACCAATCAATCCTGCATGCTGTTGGAATGTCCACTGTTGTTCTATATATGCATGTGTTATGCTTGCTGTTCAACTGTTGAAACTCTGGTGTGTTGGGTTAATGGGAATACTACTGCATGCAGTTACAACTAATTTGGAATGCTGTTGGCTGTTACCAACCCATATTGTCATTAAATTCTCCTAAACATAGAACGTATGGGAAGGCCGGTCCCAGCGGACCCACATGTCCCACCTCAGCTGGCGATGGCACCTGGCACCAGCAGGTCCGGTGCCCAGCCCGGGACCTCCTCCTCCATTGGCCCTGTGCCACCTTCAGGTGGAAGCCTTGCAGGGGATGGGGCTTGTCCCCCCCATGCAAGCGTGGCTGGAGGAGGGCCACCTATCACCCTCCTAATGGTCCGGGCTGTGCTGTGTAGGGAGATTGAGTGTTCATTTGCTGATCCTCTACTCCAGCTTGAGGCACGTGTGGCATGACTCACGGGGGAGCCTGCCCCTCCTACACAGCCCCCAGCACAGCCACCTTCTGGGCTGTGAAGATGCAGTGGTGACTGCCCATGGGTGGGGATCTCAGTTCCACTGTTGCCATCTGTGGGCTCATGGGCTTGTGATTTCCAAACATCCTTCCATGTCAATGGTATTCACCCACCACATGTGTCATATTCCGCCCCTGTATGCGTCTTGTTTGTCTTGTCTGTTTACCTCCCCAACCTACCTCCCCAAATATACCCACTTCCCCTACCCCACATTCCACTCTCACCTGAAAAAAAAAAAAGGGCAATCTGCTCCCAAAAAAAATTACGCCCCATACATAGCTGCCCATTTTGCACACATGTTCGCTGGACACATAAACTGATATTTAATTGGCAGTACAACATACTTTGTTGTCCTCACCCCTCTCTCAGGGGTGGAAGGTTCCATATTTCCCTCCAAATTTCTAGCATATTCACAGCTGTTGCTGTTAAAGAAATGGGCAGCTATGGACCTTCCCTACACCCGTCCTGCACATCCCGAGCTGTTTTCCCTACTGTCTTTCCCTCTTTGTGCCCCTTTTTCACCACTTTCCTATCTCCCCATTTTCTTTTCTTTCAAAGAAATGAGCGTGGGGGTTAGCGGGAGTAAGCACTTTTAAGCAGTAGTTAGCAGGTTTGCACGAGTGTGCGCTTGTGTGCGCTTAGCTAAGTATTGCTAAGCTTTGAGCAAACCCGCACTAACCCACTTACAACTGCTTAAAAGTGCCTTAGTCACCCTGCATGTTAGGGCCCTTGTTCTGCTCAGCAGCAAAATAAAACACCTCTGTCAGTCATGAACCCCGGACACACTAGACTGCATGAAGTACCACTAAGCCACAGTAGATATACAGCAGGTTGTTGCTGAAATAGATATATCATGCATCAGAATGAGTGAATGTAAAGGAAAGATAGGAATGCCATAACACAAAACCTGTTCTGTAGAACTTTACCAGCAGTTGTTGTGGAATTGCATTACATGACTGTGATAACAGAACCAGCCATTCTAGCAGTAAATAATGCTACAGCAGCACTTTACAACCCTCACACAGTATCATAGCAGGACAATCCCCACCCAAATGTACAAAATACCTCTGTGTTCAGGGTCCACCAAGGATGTAGGTAGGCATACTCAGTACTGGAATTGTCCAGTTTTCTTGAGCATCCTGTGCTAATGTCAACAATAAAAAAGCAGAAACTGTGCAGAAGTGAGTACATTAATATTCACAGTATAGCAGTTCACAAAGAGTTCATGTGCCAAATGAATGCATCTCAGTATGTATGAATGTATCTTATGTATGGCAGCTAATTGTATAAGTAGAAAAGAAACTACATACTCCCATGTATCCTGTGTTAGCATTTGTAGGGGTGAGTATAATTCTACACTGACAACTGTGTACTGGAAGTGGCAACATTCAGGTCTGAGTACAACATTCAAATCACTGGCTACACCCCTAGCTTCAGATATAAGAAGTATACCAACATTCTGACTTACACAACGGTGTCCACAGCAAACAAGCATGGGCCCCACTTTGGAAAGCTGAAAGGGCTATGCCTACCCGACTTAGCAATTTATAGCATTGGGTTGCTATGACAGTGAGTACTGCAATTACCACACAGCAGGCTGCATGCAGTTACTAAATGGTGGCCACCAATTGGTGCAGAGGCAATCACATGCACATGTGCAGATACCTATAAAAACAGGCTGTACTTGCTTCCACACATGCAATCATTCCATTGCTGTTATGGAGAGAGAGAGAGAGAGAGAGAGAGAGAGACAGACAGACAGACAGACAGACAGACACCGACATCTACATCATCATCATCAACATCAACAGCAACAGAAAAAAAAAAAAAAGACACACGGAACTGAAAAAGACAAACACATACAAAGGAAAGGTATGTAATAGATATGTATTCATTGGCATGTAGTAGATGTTTTTGAAGAGTACTCTATATACTTTGAATCATCCTTATGTGGCAGCAGTACGTATCTATGCACAGATGCCCTGCATAACTACTGCCATGGACAAATCAGTGTGTAGCTGTGTGCAGTGGGATAGAACTATGACATATGTAGCTCAGCGCATTCAGCTAAATAAACATGGATGTGACAGAGTAACAAATGCATGATAGTCATATTAACATGTAGCTTAGCATTGGCAACTGCTGTACCAGGCTAGTATGCTAATCTAGCATTTGCAGCTATATATACACCCTCTAATATTACTGTGTGCTCACATGTGACACCTGTTCATGTTGCAGCAAGGCCCAACAGATCAGCCATGAGGTCCACGGACTTACAACAGTGTGGACCTTGTGTGTGTATGGCACACACATACAGAGAGCTCTTTCTGCGTCAGATATATTAGCATCTGTACATGTGCATAGAGCAAGGGACACACTGCAACTGTTTGTGAAGGGTGGACATATATATGTTGGTGAAGGTTGTTATGTGCATATTTCTATGTAGGTTGTAGTGTGTGGCAAACAAGACAGCATACAGTGCTGGTATATGACATGTGGTGGTTAAACGCTGTGGGTATGATGTGTCAGGTTTGCAGTGTTGCAGCCAGTGAGGCCTGCTAAAGATACATGGGCTGAGAACACCTTCAATGCATTCCACACAAGACTGTGCAATATTATTACATAACTGTATACCTCACATAATTGATATTCCCACCATGAAAGGTGGACTGTATATGTGCCTATATGTATATCTATATGTACACCAATGGATGTTTATATGTATGTGTGTGTGTGTGTGTATATATATATATATATATATATATATATATATATATATATATAATATAATATAAAGAGAGAGAGAGCGAGCGAGAGACAGGGTCATATTTACTGCAACAGATGCCTGGTGACAAAGCCATGGACTCAAGCTCAATGTTGAAACTGCATTGGCATCCCTTCTGGCAAAAACTCTGTACCCATGAACTACACATAGGTGGTAGTCTACTTAACACCGAAAGTGTGATAAGAGACCATGGGACACAGGTGGACAGTAGTCTCCCCTGTGATAATCACAGTGCCACACTAGTCATGTAATCTGTCTACGTGGCACACCTCATCACAAAAGGTGTGTCGCCCAGGGAAATATAGGTCAGTGTTCCCCTCTACTCATTACATATAAAACCCATTATAGAGTACAATGTCCCATTTGTTATGTACCTCACAAGACATCTACAGCAACTGGAAAGGCCACAGACATACCTCACAAAGAGTAATACTGGCCTCAAACAGATGCCCTATGCAGACCATCCCACAAAACCACAGCTAGACTGTGTCGCATAATGCCTACCCAAAGGTGACCTCTGCCTAACATACAAAGCTATGTCAAACCCAGAGCTGTTGGACATGGTCCACGTAAACAGATCACAATCCCTATGAGCTACACGCTCTAGGGACCTAAACCTTGTCACCTCAATAAACAGAACATCCTGGAGGGATAGATTCCTATCTCAGAGACATCCCATACTCTGGAACAAACCACCTATCAATAGCAAACAAAGCTCCTCATTAGCAGTTGTCATGAATAATCCTGATGATTGGATGGGAGATAGGAAATACACTCCGGGAATCACTTCTGTGGCTCTGCTTGACAGGGGCACTTGAAATTAAATTACATGTGTGCCATGTCAAAGGCCAGGGTAGCGTATGGCTAGGCTTCTATAGGCCCTAGGGCCAATAGCCTATTACCTACCTATGAACCGATACACACCCACATGTACTTGTTGCAATAATTGCTATGTGAGGTTGACTGAGTGTGATGGTGAATGTGTTGGTGAATGTGTCAAAGTTCTGTATACGTGTGATAGCTTAGTGGGAAACTGTTTCTGTCATGCTATTTTGTGTCCTAGCTCTGATCCCAGCAAAAGATGTGTATGCTATTGCTAGGCAGAAAAAGCAGTATGGCATACGGTCTGACATAGTCCCTTGGTATCAACTTGGGTGTGCCATTGTAGGCTAAAGCAGTACATGTATGCTTATTGATTGGTACTGCTGGTGAATCCAAATCCCGTATGAACTGTAGTACTACCTGAAGCTGTAGGCCTAAACAGCACAGTATGGTGTATGTCCACATTGCTTGGAACCACTGTTTTGTGTGTTCCCTGTAGTCCTCACAGATTACATACCTCAGGCATAAGGTTTTGTAAGTACTGACACACAGTACTGTATGGTACACAGGTAAAGCTCATCTGGGTTGCCATACCTTTGTGTCTTGTATGTATGTATGTATGTATGTCTGATGTGTGTGTGGGTATGCCTGTAACATGCCCTCGGTCATATGTGTGTTACAGGATATAAGTGTGTATCTAGCAACATGTATAGTCTAGTACAGCAGTATGCCACCTATATTAATGAATGTGCACATATGTTAGGCAGGGGTTTGCCATCAACAACTAGTGTGGTATACTGGTAATACTGTAACTGGAGTTTACAATCATTGCAATGGATGACATATTTCTTTATGCATTAGCTTGATATATACCTCCTGTGGCTAGGTGGTGCATTGTGTCGCATACAGTGTGCCATGTACTGTTGTATAGTCTTACATACTGGTTTCTCTTTGTTGCTGTGCAGAACATTGTTTGATATATAATGCATGCCAGGCACTGTCAGGCAGTTGTGGGTTGAGCACTGATATGTGGTATTGAAAGTGTGTATCCTCTGACAGCCATTAAGTTGCTATATATGGCAGTTCAGTGATATCTGTACTTTAGAATGTTAAGTGTACCACATGACTTGCTCACACATATTGTTTCATTGTCTTCCAGGGTCATGACCCACCAGCACAATCCTACCAATAGCCTAGCAGAGGATGAACAAATAACAACCAGCCTGGCTCAGCACTACACCCTGCTGTTCTCAAGAATCAGCCAGGACCAGCATGAGTGGACTGCATTGTGGCAAGATGTTGTCCGTAGGGTAAATGACATAGGCATGCATAACCGGACATATGAGCAGGTACACCATCACTGCAGTGATTTACTTAGACATGTCCGGCAGCGTGCGTCTGATGTCCGTAGACAACAGCTTGCCACAGGTGGTGGGGTAGCCATCCATCCCCCCCTCACCAGAATGGAGGAGCTGCTCCTGAGCCTGGTGGCTCAAGGCCAGCAACAACAACAGCAAACATGTATCATCATGGAGGCCGGAGCCACCCAGCGAGTTGACACGGAGCGTGCAGGTAACATGGCATATCTGTAGACTACTTTTACCTCTATTGGTAGATCATGCATATGTGAGATGTTTACTGTGTAGTTAGAAGATGTGGAGCCTGGTGTTGTGCAATACTGATAATTTGTAACATAATCTGTAGGCCTGTGACTGTCAACCATTGTACTACTGTAAGATTGCAAACCCACAGTAGCAATGCCACAGTTGTTGCCACTGACAAACTGTCTCATATCCTTGTAGGTCCCTCTGGTGTGACAGCAAGGCAGCAGACCCATGCTGGTGAGTGTGTTCTACATTTAATATTCCAAATTAAATGTGCATGTCATAGATGAGGTGTAGGCCATGTACACGTAACACACCTACACATAATGCATGCTGTGCATGTTTGCTGTGAGACTATGCACATCCCAGTAATGTGAGTAGCTGCCTCAAACACATGCAATACACAAAGCATCCCACACAATTGTGGCAACACTGTAGTGGACATTGGATAGGCAGAGTCAATACACATGCACACAACATACACAACTTTGTCATACGCAGTACACATTAATATACTACTCATGGCATATTCAGACACCTGCTGTAAGGTCACACTCTAGTATCCCAAATGTCATCCACACAGCACACATAATATACCTGAGGGGTAGAGGCCTATCATGGGGCTGTGCGACACTCTTCAACACATAACACATTCATGTTAGGCAATGCTCCCTATTGGGCACCTTACAAACCCATGTAACAACTGGCTGTGAAATGGTGAATGTAGCCATGGTACTGCAGTTCAGGTACAGCATGCTAGGTGCAGGTCTGGCACACATTAGTAGCCTTGAGTGACCTCATGATGCTGCATGATGATGGCTCATGGTACTACATCCCATCCAGTTACAGTAACCAGAGTACTACACATAGCATTCATTGCTATGCACCTCAATGTTGTGTGTGTGCAAACATATGCACCTATACACAATATGCATAGCAATCACCATTTGTACAAAGTGACACATATATGTCCTGTAATGCTATTGAGTGTATAGGTCACATGACATACATTGGGTATGTGTGATGTTTAATGTTGCAGTTGTGTTGTAGCATGCCATGTCATGGTTGGCACTGGCATGTCCACAATATGTCCTACACTCACCATAACCACTGTACAATGTCTATGTTGAGCAATGGTATTCCATCAGGTATACATGCACCACTCATCCTGTGTGTATACATAGCATGCATGTGCTAAACCTGTGTCCACAATTATTTGCTAAAGACACACTTGCTCTAATCAGAAATGGATATCTATGTGACACACAGATACACATCCAGCCATGGTATGTATACCTGTGAGTGATGGTGCACAGGACATTGCAGAGCTTTTAATACTTGCACATCAATGTTGTGTCCATGTATACATTGCATTCCAGAGTGAGGCCAATCACTGAACAACAACACACATGCATCAAGCCATGTATACTGTTATTAGCAAGGGCTGTCTACACTCGCACTGCATGCTGTTGAGCAACACACTTCCTGCATGCTGACACGTGTGATATGACTGTTTGGCTTGTGATACTGTACCCCACCATCAACAGCTATTGAGTATGTTCTGGATTGCTGGTGGTGTGCGTGTGTGTGTGTGTGTGTGTGTGTGTGTGTGTGTGCATCTGCTTTAGTGAGGAGTGTATTTGTGTGCATGTGTGCATGTTTGCATGTGTGCATGTGTTCATGTGTGCATGTGTGCATGTGTTCATGTGTTCATGTGTGCACGTGTGCATGTGTGCATGTGTTCCGACATCATGTACAGGTCGTAAAGTGTGTTTCCTGTCTTCATCTCACAGGTGCTGAGGTTGGGCTGGTTCACTGCAGCAGGGAACCTGATGTCACTGAGCCAAATAGTGATAATGAGGATAGGTGTGTTGGGGCACAGGCATGTTTGCCAGAGTCTGTCTTTGGGCCACCAATCGACAGTACACAAGTGTCCACCCCATCCATGCACACACCATACTGCCAATACATCCATCACCAATGCCCTTAGCTGAGGGACAGTGTACAGTCGGCATTGGCCAGGACAGTGTGGTATCTATGGCACATGCATCCTGACACAGCAGCCATACCCAGATGTCTGGAATGGTACCACATAGGCAGATGTCCAGGGGTTCCCGTCGGAGCACTGCTGCTCATTATGCCCCTGGCAGATGTGCCACAGGTCTTACAACCTCACGCATGTTCCAGGCTGTCATGGAGGCACAGGCACATATGGAACGGTACACCAGACACGGACTAAGGGCACAGAGGGCAGATAACACCGCTGTAATTGACAGTATCCATGATCTAGCAGGTGCCATCCGTAATTACACTGAGGTCACTGATAGACATTGGGGTGAGATATTAGATGTCCTCTGCATGTCATGTCCATGTGTCAGGACAGTGTGGGACAGTTGAGACGTCAACGTAGACGTATGCCAGCAACATCAACAGCTGGCAGTCACAGCGGATGTCCCTCAAATCACAGCCGCTCCCATAGTGCTAGTACCAGCCCCAGCAATGTTGGGGGTGGGCTGTCCATAGACCGTCCTAGAAGACCACGTGCAAGTGGCTCTGGACAGTCCCAACAGGGACCTGGGTCCAGTGTACATCTGTCCACCTCTGAGGATAGTACCCAGTCTGGCTTAGTACCTGATACTGTCAGTAGCATACCTGCCAGGCACAGGTACCGTATCCGTGGCCAGAGACGCTGATCTGTAAAGCCCAGCAGGTACAGTCTGTGGCTGTCCCACAAATCCCTGTATATGGCAGCCACATGGTGGAACTGTGTGCATGCAGACACACACACACATAAACCAGACACCTAGGGCTAACACATACCCGCACACATTACATCAACATTGGCCCATAGCAGTACTCTTGGCCCTCACACACACACACACACACACACACACACACACACACACACACACACACACACACACACACACACACACACACACACACACACACACACACACATACATGTCAATTGTATGGCTCAATGTAGGCCTCTGGCAAACCAACAACACACCCTGTGCATATGATGAAACCTGTGCCACCTCCTGTCATCTGTAACATTGATGCAGGAACAGGCTACCATGGTGCTGATGCACAAGGTGACTTTATAGCAGTATAGCAATGTTAGCATGTTGTCAGCAGTAAAGTGTAATGATATCCTTGAAGGTGTAGCTGAGCAGGCATGATACATTAAAGCAATGATTGTCAATGTAGTATTGTTAACACCAGTGTTAGTTCCTATAGTGTATTGTCTGCCCATGTGCCACTTGGCTGATGTGTGTAGTTTTGGCAGCATGTGTTAGAGAGTGGACAGTACGTGTGGGATGTGTGTAGCACAGATTTGCAGGTGTACATTTGTGAACATGGTGGAGGTGCACTGTCTGCATGTACGTGCATAGTGGACACATGGGCAGGGTGACATGCCCTGTATTACACAATAACACTCCATAGTTTCTATTGGTGGCCAGTATGCATTGTACTACACACATTTTGGAACCTGAGTACACATGTGTGTATGACATGGTTTGACACTGTGCTGTGGGTTATACTGTTACTATCTGTCATTGTTTTGCATTCTGGTAGTATACATAACCTCAACAGCCTGACCATAAACAATTGTTAGATGATGTCTTGACAACTGACACACAGATGTAGGACACACAGTAGCATTTGGATCCTTCAGGTACTATACTATGCCAGTAACCAGTGGTATTCACCTGCACCCATTCCTTAGACCACTCCTGTTTGGCATATAGCTCTCTTAGGTACAAGCAATCACAGTAGGGATATGTCTGTCCACGTCTGGAAATGCATACTGTGGCCTATAATGCATTTTCCAGATGACACACACATCCTCCACAAAGGTATCATACAGACAGATACCTGTTGTCAAACCCATGCTGTAAAGCTATAAGCCAACTAAAGCATAGTCATCCACCTTTACAAATCATACTATCCCCACAGTACCACATAGGTAGTAGCCACTAACATGTTGAACAGGTACCGATGTGTACATGCAGCCAAGAGTTACGTCATCTCTCTTTTGGTAATCACATTTCCAAAGGTATTTTGAAATCCCTTGGTGGATCACATAAGCAATAAGGGGTCTGCATGCATATCCACAAAGGTTGTTGTACACCTATAATGAATAGCCATCATTGACAGACTTTGCTGTGTTTGAACAGGTCTGAAATATACATCAGCCATAAGCCCTCACTCACACTATTTAATAGAAACCGTAATGAGAGTGTGTGACATGGATGACCTAGGCCAGGGATCACTGCAGTAGCTGGGCTTGTCACAAGCATACAGATGTGACCTAAGGTCTGGAAAGCAGCAGCACACTCTGGCAAAGATGACAGATGTGTTCATGGAGAAAGCAGGGTTCCCACCTATGAAATAATTGAGGTCACATGTCTGTATATGTATTTGCCACACAGCTACCTGACATGTGCAATGCACATATTGTTGTCATAGTGATATGTCATACAGTAGTAAAAGCAAAACCCACAACACAATGACCAACAGTGTCACGCACATAGAGAACACACACTCACCAAGTGCAGGATTCAAACCCCTACCTAACTACTTTATGATAATAGAGCAGTACACATTAACACAACGTGCTATACACATTACTGGAAGTCTTCCTTTCCACAGGTATATTTGTAGGATGGTGACATCATCAGACTTGACAAAGATAAGTATACCACTTTTAAGGTGTTTTACTACTCTCCAAAGAGGTTGCTCTTCTCCAAGGAAATCACACACAAACAGTTGTCAAGTGGAGGGTTCAAACCCCTACCAAACTACTTTATGATACTAGAGGAGTACGCATTAACATGACACACTATACACATTACTGAGCGCTCTCTTTTCCACAGATATATTTGTAGGATGGTGACATCATCAGACTTGACAAAGATAAGTATACCACTTTTAAGGTGTTTTAGTACTCTCCAAAAGGGTTGCTCCTCTCTAAGGAGATCACACACAAATACACATTTATCAAGTGCAGGATTCAAACCCCTACCTAACTACTTTATGATACTATAGGAGTACACATTAACAAGCCACGCTATACACATTACGGGGAGTTGTATTTTCCACAGGTATATTTGTAGCATGGTGACATCATCAGACTTGACAAAGATGAGTATACCACTCTTAAGGTGTTTTAGTTGTCTCCAAAAAGGTTGCTCCTCTCCAAGGAGATCACACACAAACTTGTCAAGTGCAGGATTCAAACCCTTACCGAACTACTTTATGATACTACAGGAGTACGCATTTACACAACACGCTATACACATTTCTGTGAATTCTCCTTTCCACAGGTATATTTGTAGGATGGTGACATCATCAGACTAGACAAAGTGGGTTACATTAGGTGACATTAGGTGGGCTACATAGAAGGAATTTCTAAACACTTTGGCCATGTGATCATCAAAGGAGAGTTTACTATATACCTGTGTCCCCAGGGCCATAACGACTTTCTCCGTACATACTGGATTACTACTATGTGGTAATTTGTGTGCACTTTGTTTTATCCAAATTGGATGACTATGCATTCTTTGGCATTCTGCTTGAGGGCATTGTTTTGACACCAGGTATCTGTCTCTGTAAGACCCTTCTGGAGGATGTCTGTGTCAGCTGTAGAGTCGATTATGGACCACAGTTAGCAGTCATCTGCAAACCTGTTCAGCCATACTCCTCTGATGATTGCCTGTACCTCTGAGCAGTATCTACTGAACAGGTGGGGTCCCAGGACCAAGACCTGTGGGATGCCATTTGTGACTAGTTTAGAGTCGGACATGGCACCCGCAACTCTGAACATGTGTGTTTGATTTGTGAGTCACTTGGCCACACATCCTGTGACATAGCTGTTAATGTTCAAGCTGGTAAGCTTGTCCATGATGACAGAGTGGGGAATGGTGTAGAAAGTCCTTAGTGAGGTCCAGGTGGGATGTGTGGACTACTTTCACCTCCATCTATGTCCTTTGTAACTGTTTCAAATAAGTCAACTAGGTTTAGGAGGCAGGATCTGCCTTTAACAAGGCCAAGTTGGGTAGAGTCCAGTGTCTGGAGGTCCCCAATGTCTCTGTTTATGGGTTCCATGATAATTTGTTCCATAGCTTTGCAGACCAGGCTGAGTAGCAATGGTTTCCAGGTTCTGTTGTGGCACCCCCTTTGTGGAGCTGGATGACTGTTGGTGTATGTCATTCTTTGGGCACATAGCCTGTGGTATGACTGAGTCTGGACAGTGAATGTAGGTGAGGGTGTAGTTCCTTTTGGGGCTGGTGTAAGACGTAGCCTGGGACACCATCCAGTCCCACTGATGCTGTGTTCTTAGCTTTGGAGAGGGCTATCTTTACCTGCATGTCCATGAAGTCTGGGGCTCTGCATTCTTCTGGGATGGACACAGGCCCTTTTGGGGGTGATGGGGGGGAGTTTGCACTGAACTTGTCCCCCAGGATGTGGGCAATGTAAGTTGGTTCAGTGTATTTCTTGCCATTTTTCAGTAGCTGACAGCATATTTGGAAGTTGCCACCTACATGTTTGGTATAGCTAACGAAGGCTTTGTGGTTGTTATTCTTACATTCCTTGGCAATTTGTCTTTAGAAACTGGCCTTGGATTATTTTATGAGTGATCATTGTTTCTTCCTAATAATGATCAGTGATGCCTTTCCTTTTGTGAAGTTTGCTCTGTCATGTGTTTACTTCCTCCTTCTGTTGTCTAGCTTATTTATGGGCGACAACCACCAGATTGGTTTCTTATTTTTGGAGGAGTGCATCTTGGTTTTATTTGGGATGTCTCAATCCATGCATCCCTGTAGATGCTCATAGGATGCACTTGTAAATGATTTGGCAGATTGTATAGCATTATCCTATAGCAAGGGGGCTTTGGAACTTTCCACTTTGGTCTTGGGAAGTGTGCAGTTTGCTTCTGAAAATGTCTTCACAGTGGTTTCATTGACTGGGGGGGGGTGTGGATGTCCAATGTGATTACTTTATGATCTGATATTACCAGCAAGGGGTTTATCTCTGTTGTGGAACACTGGTAACCCATGTTGGTGATGATCAGGTCCAGTATGTTGTCACCTCTAGTGGGCATGGTGACCAGCTGTTCCAGGGCGTTAGAGTTTTTAAACTCTAGAAAACATTGGGCAAAGGACGTTGTACATGAGTAATTCTCCCACTCAGTGTTTAGGTAGTTGTAATCTCCTCATATAATGGTGTTTGATAGGACCTTTATATTTTCCACTGTTCTCAGGAATACTGAGTGAGGTTTCTGAGACAAGGTAGGTGATCTGTAGCAGGCTACAATCTGATAAGCAGCTTTGCCCAATGTTAGTTGCACTTGCATGGTCTCCAAGGCCTCATGCTGTGCCACTAACCTGAAAGTGTGGGTATGCATAAGGTAAATGGATACACCCCTTCCTTTTGTATTTCACTCGTGGTTTTGGGTCCGAAGATCAGAGGGATTGTGAGTGTTTTACGTGGAGCATGTCCAACAACTCTGTGTTTGACATAGCTTTGTATGTTAGGCAGAGATCACCTCTGAGTAGGTGATATGTGAGGGAGTACGGCTGGAGCATTTTGAGATGGCCTGTGTATGGCATGTATTTCAGGCTGCTAATGCTCTTTGTGAGGTATTGCTGCAGGCTTTCCAGTTGTTGTAGTTGTCTTGTGATGTACATAGCAAAAGGGGCGTTGTACTCTATTATGGTTCTAGTGAGTGATGAGTAGAGGGGAACAATGTCCTCTTCTATTCTGCATGAGACACCTTTTGTGATGAGGTGTGCCACATAGGAGGATTTTCTGACTACTGTGGGGATGTGATTATCACAGGTGTGTCCCCTGTCCACCTGTGACCTAAAGTCTCTTGTCACACTTTCAGTGTTAAGTATACTACCACATATGTTGTAGTTCATGGCTACAGAGTTTTTACCAAAGGGGATGATAGTGCACTTTTTGGCATTGAGCTTGAGCCCATGGCTTTGACAACAGCCATCTGTCTCAGTGAGGCCCTTCTGTAGGATGTCCACATCTTTAGTATTTACAGTTATGGCTCCTAGTTTGCAGTCATCTGGAAACTTCATTAGCCACAGACCTTCCATGTTAAAGTTTACTTCAGGGAAGTAGATACAAAACAGGACAGGACCCAGGACTGGGCCCTGTGGTACTGCACTCGTCACTGGTCCAAAGTCATACATGGAGTCTGCTACTTTCACAGTGTGTGTTCTGTCGGTAAGCCAGTTGGCAACCCATCTTGTGACATAGCAATTTATACCTAGTTTAGTGGGTTTATCTATAATTCCAGAGTGTGGGGTGGTGTTGTAAGCCATGGCAAAATCTACATAGGCTGTAGGAAACACCATACCCTTGTCTATGGTTCTGGTGACGACTTCAATGTCATCTATCAGGTTTAGGAGACATGATCTGCATTTTACAAACCCAACATGGTTGTAGTCCAGGGTTTGGGGATTACCAATGTATTGTTTTATAAGTTGTATGATGATACATTCCATTGCCTTGAAGACCAGGCTCATCAGGCTAATGGGGAGTTAGTTCCTGGAGTCCATGGTGTCTCCACCCTTGTGTAGTGGGATAACCGTTGCTGTGCACCATTCAGCAGGCAAAAAGCCTGAGGTGAGGCTATGACTGAACATGGTATGTCGGTGTGGTGCCTGTTCATTCTGTAGTTTGTGTAGAACACAGCCTGGGAAGTAATCTGGTCCCATGGCTGCTGTGATACTGGCTTTGGAGAGTGTTTTTTACCTGTGCAGCCATGATGACAGCAACTTTGCAGTCTTCCATTATAGAGATGTGCTCTTTCATGGGTGAGAGGGGGTAAAGTTAACACTGATCCTATCTGCCAGGATGTTGGCAATATCAGTTGGGTCTGTATATTTAGTGCCATTGAGCTGTAACTCAGAGCAGATCTGAGTGTTGCCAAGACATGGACCTGTCTGTTGGGCAAAGATCTCCTGAGTAGACAGTATGCAACAGAGTAAAGATTGAGTTAAATTCAGTCTTGTTGCATGGGGCAACTGTTTGAGGCCAGTAATCCTCTTGTTGAGGTACTTCAGTGGTCCTTCCAGCTGCTGAAGGTGCCTAGTCAGATTCATCGCAAGTGTGTTGTGGTACTCTCTGACGGGTCTGATGACTGATGAGTAGAGGGAACCTCCTTTGACCTACATGCTAAGACCTTGGCAGTTTGTGGGAACACATGCCATGATTTTCTGACCACTTTGTGAATGTGTTTCTGGAAGTAGAGATGACTATCCACATTTGTCCATAGATCCCTTATGATCACCTCCATATTTAGCCTAAGTGTGTGAGCATGCCCAGTATGACCTTTCAGTATGTTGTTGCCTGACATTTGTTTCGTTTATTTAAGTGCATGAACATGCCCAGTATGACCTTTCAGTGTGATGCTGAATGAAATCCACTACATTTGTTGAAGTGTGTGACCACGCCTGGTATAGACATTTATACTATATGTATGTGGGAAATCAAGTTGTATTTTTGCAGCAGGGCTCACCTTTGTGTCATAAATCAACAGGGATCATGCTGTGCCTGCAGGGCTTCCATGAGACACTTTGCAAAGACTTATCAACATTTCTACATACAGGGGGGACAGCTATTCTTTGTACATTTCTACCTGGGGGCACACCTGATTGTTACTGTGGGTGTACATAGGATGAGGGGTTCACCTGACAACCCAGTACTGGTGCAGTCAGTCAGGCGGAGAAGGTAACCACACACACCACAAATCCAGTCTCACATAGACCTATTGCAACAGCAAACCAAACACATAAACACACAAAAACATACTCGGAGGCTCTAAATAAAATTCTTCCCAAGCAGCAGAGACCTCCAAAGCAGACATTCAAGCAACCACTACCCCACAACAATACCCATGTATCACATAGTTCACAAAGTCAGTGTGCCACACAGTCACAGCCCTTAAGGCTAAACAACACACCTAATACACTTGTAATAGGTGACTCTATTGTTAGACACACTGACGTCCCACTCACCAGGCTGAACAAGGAGAAGGTCACTGTAAGCTGCCTGTTGAGTGCCAGGATCCGCCACATAACACAAGCACTCAGGTCACTCCAAAGCAAGTACAAATATGACTCCATCATTGTCCATGCTGGTGTGAATGACCTGAGATGTACCTCCCTGGACTACATAAAAAGAGACATAGAGGAGCTCTCTGATCATGTAGCTCAGGCCGGTATGACCCTGACCTTGAGTAGCATCTTACCCTCACCAAGGATGATGCCACAGTATAAAGACAAAATGATCAATTTTAACAATTGGCTAAATTATTGGTGTCATTCAAGGGGGATCCAGTGTCTGTCAGCCTGGGATGACATGCTTGACAAGCCACGCTGCTTCGCTAGCAATGGCTTGCACCTGTCACCCCTGGGCTTTCGAATATTGGCTAAGGCTCTTGCCACCCCCACCCTTTTTTAGGCAAGGCTCAAAAGACAAACCCACCTCCATAGACAACACAAGGAAAAAGAAACTAAGGGTAATGCTGCTCAACGCCAGAAGTCTAAACCTCAAGATGCACGCACTCGAGGCTCTCCTCAGTATGGAGAATATCGATATCTGTGCAGTAACAGAAACCTGGTTCAAGGCTCCCGAGAGCACCCCAGCACTACCAGGTTATACCACATACCATGCTTTTCGGCCCCAAAACTCAGACCGAACCACAAAAGGAGGGGGAGTATCCATATTCATCAAAGATACCCACACGCCCAGGTTAGTGGCACTGCATGAAGCATCGGAGACCATCCATGTGCAACTAACAGTGGGCAAAACTGCCTTTCAATTTGTAGCCTGCTACAGACCACGCTCCCAAACTCAGAAACCCCACTCAGCTTTCCTGAGAACACTGGAGAATATGAAGATCTCTCCAAACACCATCATATTGGGTGACTTCAACTACCCAAACATAAACTGAGAGCACTACTCAAGCCCCAACACCCTTGCCCAATGCTTCCTAGAATTTATAAACTCAAATGCTATGGAACAACTTGTCACCACTCCCACAAGAGGGGAAAACATATTGGACCTGATCATCACCAACATGGGGACTTTATGTTCCATACCAGAGGTATACCCCTCATTGGTAAGATCTGACCATAAATTAATCTCACTGGACATCCATGTCCTGTCCCCACCCCCAGCCAAGGAAACCATGGTGAAGAACCTCTTAAAAGCAAACTTCACACTTCTCAAAACCGAGGTGGAATCCTTCAAAGCCCCTGGGCCAGTGGAAAATACGGCCCAAACTGCAGAATCCTTTAGAAATGCATTTTATGGACACCTACAGGAATGCATGGATCGTGCTATCCCAAATAAAACCAGGACTCACTCCTCCAAAGGCAGGAAACCTGTCTGGTGGACCCCAGCCATAAATAAGCTATACAACAGAAGGAGGAAGCTACTACATGATAGAGCAAAATCCCAAAAAGGGAAGGCATCTCTGATCAGTACTAGCAAGAAACTATGATCCCTCATAAAATTATCTAAGGCCAGCTTCGAAAGAAAAATTGCACAAGACGCTAAAGATAATCACAAGGCCTTCTTTAGTTATGTCAGGAACCTGGGTGGCAACTCCCAGATATGCTCTGAGTTAGTGCAAAATGACAAAAAATACACTGAACCCACAGACATTGCCAACATCCTGGCAGACAGGTTCAGTGCAAACTTCTCCCCCCCCCCCCAAAAGAGCAAATGTCTATCCCAACAGAGTGTAGCCTCCCTGACATCACAGATGCACAGGTGAGAGCTGCCCTCTCCAAAGCAAAAAACACAGCATCAATGGGACCGGATGGTGTCCCGGGCTGCTTCTTACATGAGCTCCAAGAAGAACTGAACCCTCACATAAAGTCACTGTTCAATCTCAGCCTTACTACAGGATATGTACCCAAGGAATGGCGTACAGCAACAGTGGTCCCACTCCACAAAGGTTGTGCCACAACGGACCCTGGAAACTATCGACCTATAAGCCCGAGTAGCCTGGTCTGCAAAGCTATGGAGAGTATCATCATGGAACTCATAAACAAAGACATTGGGAACCTCCAAACACTGGATCCTACCCAATTTGGCTTTGTTAAGGGAAGATCTTGCCTCTTGAACCTGGTTGACTTCTTTGAAACAGTCATCAAGGCCATAGATGAAGGGAAGGTAGTCTACGCAGCCTACCTGGACCTCACAAAAGCCTTCGACACAATACCCCACTCGGGCATCATAAATAAGCTCACCAGCTTAAATATCAACCCCTATGTCACAAGATGGGTTGCAGACTGGCTGAGGGATAGAACCCACATGGTCAGAATTGCAGGTGCCATGTCAGACTCTAAACCAGTTACAAGTGGCGTCCCACAAGGCTCAGTCCTGGGACCTCTCTTATTCGGTATATATTTCTCTGAGGTACAGGCTAACATGGGAGTATTATGGCTGACCAAGTTCGCAGATGACTGCAAACTGGGTGCCATAATCGACTCACCGACTGGCAAAAGCATCCTCCAGAAGGGTCTCACAGAGACGGATAACTGGTGCCAGAGCCATGGCCTAAAGCTAAATGCCAAAAAGTGCATAGTCATCCCCTTTGGGAAAAACAAAGTGCCCACAAATTACCACATAGGTGGTACTCCATTAAGTACAGAAGAAGTAAATAGGGATTTGGGGACCCAAGTAAATAGCAATCTCTCCTTTGACAATCACGTTGCCAAAGTGATTAGAAAGACCTTCTATATAGCCCACCTTATCACAAAAGAGTTCACATCTAGATCAAGAGAGGTCATTGTGCCCCTCTACTCATCACTCATCAGGCCCATAATTGAATACAATGCCCCATTTAGGATGTACCTTACCCGACACCAGCAGCAACTGGAAAGACCCCAAAAGTACCTCACAAAGAGGCTCAAGGGACTCAAACAGATGCCCTATGCAGTTAGGCTAAAGAAACTCCAGCTCTAATCAGTTGCTTACTGCCTACTCAGAGGCGATCTGTGCCTGACGTATAAAACCATGTCCAAACCAGAATTAATGGACATGCTCCACCTCAGGAAATCCAAATCCCTTAGAGCTACACGCTCCAGGGACTTAAACCTCAGCACAGAAATAAATAGGACATGCTGGAGGGACAGATTCATATCCCAAAGGCTCCCCTCACTCTGGAACAAAATCCCAATCCATGTTAGGCAGAGCCCCTCAATGACCCTCTTCAAGGGAAATCTTGACGAGTGGATGGGAGATCGTAGGTTCACCCCTGGGATCTCCTCTCTGTCCCTACTAGACAGAGGCACAGTAAACTAACCTTAAAAGGGCTATTTTCTGTGACCTACTATACAGAGGCACAATAAACTAATCTAAAAGGGTGGCAAAAGCCAAACACACTCTGGCTGGGCTTATAAATGCCCTAGGGCAGATAGCCTAGTATCAACCTATGAACCTATACACATTTGGTAGGCCTGCACTGCTATGTAAGGTACACCATTTCAGTCTGTACTGTTGCCTATCATACTGGCTTGAGGCATACTACTGTACTACAGATCTTAGCGTCCAATGTCACGTATATTAGATTGCGACTTCATAGCCTACCCAACCCACATCACACCGCCTGGCCTGCTGTTCTTTGTCTACATAGGCCTGTGGAGGAGTTTACCCATATGCCTCTTTAGGGGCATGATACAGCATTTCTTTGTGTTTGCATTAGTGTACAATTGTCCTGCTGTGTCTGTGCCAGTGAAATGCTGTCACGGCTTAGTGGTTCAGTACTGTAACTATAGTGCACAGTATCCTGGGTTTGAGTCCTGTCACTGCTTTTTATTTTCATGCTGGGCAGACCAGACTGCTTAAGGAACAGTAAAGCAAATATGAGCATGTTTACCTGACTTTGCTCAACTTTGCCCGACTTTGCCAGACCTTGCCCAACATTGCTCAACGTTGCCCGATGAGCTAGTTAACGCGGGCAATTTTGTTTACATATACTAAATAGTGGTAAAAGCTGCTTAGTACTGCTTTATATTGCTTAAAACGTGGCAATCATGCCTCAGGTGGTGCTGCAGGGCTGCCTATGTCAGATGCACATAGTACACTCCCTATACATGTTTGAAAACAGGTAGTGTCAAGTTAGGCATCCCTTTTATTTTATGTGCAAGTCAGTGAGAGGTATCATTTCCAGGGTTCCTACTGAGCCAGTGTATGTGCTATGTGTTGCCTCTTTGCCAAGGCATACTGGGCACACCTCCTTCTGCCTACTGGGGCAGGCTCAGGTTGTTCCTCCTCCGAGTCATGCTGTGCCTGTGCAGGCCTTCGCAATGTTGGGTGGCTGTTTGGCCCTGTCCCATGCTGTTCCTGCTGCAGCTGTTTTCACAGGATTATATTGTGTAGCATGGCACATACCATGACAATTTGGGTACATGTAGTTGATGAGTACTGCAAGGCTTCACCAGATGTGTCCAGGCACTGGAACCATGACTTGAGCATCCCAAACACACGCTCGATTACATTTTGTGTTTGTGCGTGTGCCTCATTATGGAGTTCTTGTTCAGGTGTGCGTGCATTTCTGATGGGTGTCATCAGCCACAGCTCCAGTGCGTATCCAGCATCCTCCACTAGGTCACCGTCAGGGATGTCCCCATTGGCAAATGTCTGGTACAGCTGTGTCAGATGCCAGATATGGGAATTGTGGTAGCTTCCGGGGCAGCCAGCACACACATTCAGTATTATGCCCTGAGCATCACACACGACCTGGCAGTTGATGGAGGGGAAGCCCTTGCGGTTGAGGTAGGCCCTACCCCGCTCACCGGCTGGTGCTTTGATGTGTATGTGCGTGCAGTCAATTGCACCCACTACCTCAGGGTATTCTGCTATTTGCTGGAAGAGACGCATATTGCTGGCCAATGCCTCACGGGAATTGGGGAAATATACATGATCACCGACATGTGCTGACATGGCATTCAGGAACTGGTGCAGTACCCTGGATGCTGATGCCTGTGAAATCCCCATCATATCACCAGCTGGTCTCTGGAAGGTACCTGTTGCTAGTATTCTTAAGCCAACACATACCTTGGTTTCCACTGGGATGGGTTCCCCTCTGTTGGTTCTGTGTGTGAGGCATGGCCTGCACAGCTCAACAATTTGCTGCAGGAGGTCTCTGTCCACTCTATAGTGCTCCACTATCTCCAGCCCATGTAGCCCCTGGTAGGTTACCCTGGGTCTGTACACTCTTCTCTGTCTCTTCACTGTGGGTTGCTCAGCAGCATTCGCAATGGCACCACCCTCAGCATCTTGCACATGTTGCCTTATAATAGCAATGGCAGCCCCTAACATTTTTTGTCTGAGTTAAGCTTTTTAAGTTTTCACTCTCTTTGTATACTGCAGTGTTGCAGTGTTTCTGAGAAAAACATGGGGGAATGTTGTTTGCAGAGTTTTAAGTGCTGGGCTGGGCTGGGCTAGTGTACTGCCTGTGTAATTGGCTGATTCTGATTGATTTCACCTGGCAGCTCTGCTAGTTCTCCTTGGTTAACTTCCTACTACTTCTTTTCCTTCCTTTTCCCTTTCTGTTTCCACAGGGGACAGCGCCACGCAAACAAGCGCAAACAAACACACAAGTGCACATGCATGCACACAGGCTTAGGCAGGTGCACATCCGCACACACAGGCTTAGACAGGCTTACACAGGCTTACACGGGTGCACACGCGCCCACACAGACTTAGACGGGTTTACAGGCACACACACGAGCTCACACGGTGTAAGCACGTTTGCAAGAAATTTCAGTGATATCCACGGTGTACACCTTTGGTTTCTGGGTTTCAGTTAAGACAACTGTAGACATGCCTCTTCCAATCCTGAGTAACTCACAGCAAACACAAACCACTCTGCTCCAATAAGCTTACAATCTTTCATACATACCCCCTCATAATGTCACCTATCTTCTACTCTACTACTCCCCTACTCCTACGCTTACACTCTAGGAACATGGCTCACATGCCAGGGAAAATTGAGATTCACTATCCTTATCCTCATTTGTATAGGATCGCCTACTAATGCTTGGTTACATCTCTCAAACTGAGCTTCCCCCCTTAGCAACCACTACTCAGTAGCCATGTTGTCTTCAGCCTGCCATTCACCTGCATGGCAGAATAATATTTTTAATAAGAATGCCTATTTTTGGCTTTTTTTAAATTTTCTGGTTTTTAAAGCAACGCATGTTTACGCGGCAGTACGCTACACTTAAACATCGGAGATCGGGGAAAAAATTTGATATTTATTAATTTTCAACAGATAAAAATGCCAATGGCCTTATATTTGGCCATTGGCATGCTTCCTCAACTGGATGCATCCTTTATTTGGAGCTGTCATATCTCCGTTTTGCTATTTGCAGAACGGTACTCCGTTACCAATGGAGTACATTTCTGCAAATAAACTCTACTCTTCCACGGACAGGTTAGTGTTTCCTGGATCACAAATTTACCTCATTTGCATAACTTTCAGCAGCAAATTAGGTAATTTGCATAACATAACACTGTCCATGCAAGAGTAGTTTTAGGAGCTCTCATGCACGCCCCTGCCTGCTGTTGCTGGATCGCTCGGCAGACATATTGGCTGTCTGCCGGCTTACACTACTCTTAGACTCCGTGCAAGCCTCCGTGAATCCAGCCCAATATGTTTCTATAAAGGCATTTCAGTCTTCTTCTGCATTGTCTTCCCTGTACTGATGTACTGCGCATGCATATGGGACTTAACATTCCCACGCTTGCACAGTTCATCAGTGCATGATAAGCAATGGAGAAAATAGAATCTCCATCATTATTTTTTAACTATTGAAAAATATAGACATTTATGAAGAACAGTACAAATATATAAGGAAAATCAGGTAGGTTTCTGTTTGTTTTGTTTTGTAGAATGTACCGATTTTTCTCATATTTTGCTCTGTCCTTCAGCATATGCCAATAGAAAGTCTGGCTGCTCACTGGTACTTCAGTGGCCCAACTTTTTTTCTTTTGGTATAGTCTTGATTTACAACAGGCACACAGGTTATGCTGTCCAATCAGTGTGCTTGTTTTTAAGAAGCAGTGAACATTTATTGTATAATTAGTAAATGTTAATTAAATTGTATAATGTATATTCTTCAGAAGACACCTATCCATTGTGTCATCATAAAATTGTACACATGAATATATATGTATGTGTATATATATATATATATATATATATATATATATATATATATATATATATATATATATATATATATACATATGACAGATACTGACTGAACAGTCCATTTGAGACATTAAATGGGCATTAATATGCGGGAATATTTGAAAAAAATTGTAAGTTTTTTTTTCTGCTAGCATAAATGTAGTAGTATTTCCTGAGAACAAGCCATGCTTTGGAACTTGTCTGCTGTATTTGGGCACTTATTTTTCTCGTTTTTGATGCACTACAGGTGTGCCACATGTTTTTACTAGTTCTGTTGGTCATTTAAAGTGCATTGAATATATAGAATAGGTGTTACTATTCTTACTAAACCCGCTTGTTGCGAAGATACAGATTTCTTTCAGGTGCGATACTTTTGAACCACATTTTAATTGTTTTATTTTGGATTTTTCTTTATAGAGCACTGAATATATAAGGCCGACATTATTTTCTTCCAACTTAATCTGAGAGACTTCATTAATTTGCCCATAGGGAAATTACACACATGGACAGCTATTGCGCTAAAATGACACATATTTAGTGTCTCCCTTTGCTCTCTTTATATACTATCACCTAAAAGTACTACTATTGTCAATCTGCATGCGGGTATTTTCAGCATTATAATACATATTTCTTGTAACTATCGCTGGCAACTGACTATTACAGTACAAGGCAAAGGAGTCTGTATACCTTTGTTTATTGGTTTCATACTGTTACAGATATTCTTTTGTGAGTATTTCAGAAAATAGACTGTATTTTGTACTGTACCATATATGTCTCTCCTAGCCAAACCTCAATATTCATAGAAATTGCATGCAGTCTTGCAAAAGTGGTGCATGTTGTGTGTGTATATGTGTGTGTTTGTGTGTGTGTGTGTGTGTGTGTGTGTGTGTGTGTGTGTGTGTGTGTGTGTGTGTGTGTGTGTGTGTGTGTGTGTATGTGTGGCCATCCAAATTGGTAGACATTAATGGCTGTCTAGATTGATAGTAGTGCCGAAGGCATAAGTGTTTTGTAGTATACAAAGTTCTGCTTTACTTATGAAGGTCTGGGTTAAATTGCTCTGCTTTCTACAGGTACTTACTCATTTACCTACTAGCAAATTAGTTCACTGTCTTGTACTTTCCACACATACTCTGAAGTCCCTAGAAAGTAGTTTCTTAATCATTTGCCCAGGATCTCAGAGAACAGTGGTGAAGGCAAGTGTATATTTTCTTAATCTATAGGTTCATAGGTTCATAGGTAGGTACTAGGCTATCTGCCCGAAGGCATTTATAAGCCTAGCCAGAATGTGTGGGCTTTCGCCATCCCCTTAAATTAGTTCCCTGTGCCTCTGTCCAGCAGAGCCACTGAAGTGATCCCCGAGGTAAACTTTCTGTTTCCCATCCACTTGTCAAGGTTTCTTTTGAAGAGTGTTAGTGAGGAGCTCTGCCTAATGTAGATTGGGATCTTGTTCCAATGTATGGGAAGTCTCTGTGACAGGAATCTATCCCTCCAGCACGTCCCATTTATTGTTGTTGTGAGGTTTACATCCCTAGAGCGTGTGGCTCGCGGGGATAAGGTTTTCTTTAGGTGGAGCATGTCCATCAATTCTGGGTTGGACATGGCCTTGTATGTCGGGCAGAGATCACCTCTGAGTAGGTGGTATGCAACCGAGTACAGCTGTAATTTCTTCAGTCGAGCTACATAGGGTATCTGTTTAAGGCCGGTGATCCTCTTGGTGAGGTACTTCTGTGGTCTTTCCAGCTGTTGCAGGTGTCTTGAAAGGTACATCCCAAATAGGGCGTTGTACTCTATGATACATCACTCTCCAATATTAAGCACAGTTTAAGTTAATTTTTCTCCCTTCTTCTGCTAATTATGTCTTACACTGCCTATTTTCTTCTCTATCTGCTATAAATAGGAAAACTAAATATTTATATTGTGCATCACCATCTACCTTTCTGATAACTTTGCCAATGTACTCAGTGAGACCAGTTAACTACACCCATGACCCCCCCAACCCCAGCGAAAAAGAACATTTAAAGTATGATTAATGTTCAACTCATAATCATAAGCTACTGATGCCCTCTCTGTTTAATGTATCCGGCTATCTTACAGAGTGCACTCTACTAGAGGGCTTCAGCCCCTTCCACTAAAACCAAATCAATATATTTTTTCTTCCACCCAATAGTTACTTAGCTAACAATAGCATATCCTGCAAATAAACATTAGGAAAATATATTGCTGAAGAACCGTATTTCTAACAGTAACATCTTATACTAGGTGGAAAGTCTTAAAAAATGGACTTGTGTTACAGTCCTTAGAAAAAACAATGTGGGTACAAGTCAGTCTTGTAACTTAAAATCAAGCTTAGTAAGACAGCTTACCTCCATATATTGGCAGACATAGTACCGCCTGCTGCTGTTTTCTTTACCATGAGAAATATTGGCACAAAATACACTTTGCTTGTGGTAGATTAATCTCTGTAATATTACCTTAATAAGTTTGCCTTTCTTCTAAATGCAGCTCCACTGATTGTTTCTTTTGAGAATACAATTTATTTATTTATTATTTATTTACATTTGTTGACTGGGAAAATCCAACTGGACACAGGTCCTTTTTCAGCGGAGGCCCGGGGAGAAAAGCTCCACAATAAAAACAACAATTAAAAACCAACAATTAATTACAAGTTACAAGAAGTATAGGCAGGTTTTGTTTAACAATAGTAGTAAACAGTTATAGTTCAAAATGAAATTAAGCATTTAGTTAAATGGTACAACACTTATATCATTGGTGCCATAAAGACTAGCAAGTATTTTAATAGCTGAACTAGCAGCTATTACCCTTGAATAACAGTGGCTAAGATTACAGCTGCAATATAGGTTTACAAGCAATGTATTTGGCTGCAATCTGAGGTAGTTAGAGGGTGGAAGAAAGGGATTACAGAGGTTGGAGTAGAGATGTTAGAGAGGTTTGTGACAGGGGCATGCCTAGTGTTCTTTTAGATGAGATTTTAGAGCAGCGTTGAAGTTAATGCGTGATGACACAGAAGTTATAGTGTGAGGAAGGGTATTCCATAATTTTGCTATGGAGTAGGAGAAGAAAGCTTCCCCAGCAGAGTTCCTGGTTCTAGTTACCTGTAATTGATTTTTGTTGCTGGAGCGTAGTGGTCTGGTGGTATGATAGGGTTGGAGTAGATTTTGGAGGGAGGGGACTTTTAGAGGATGATTTAGTAGTTTGTGGGCGAATGAGAGCTGGTACCATTGAAGGAGGTGAGGGAGTTCTAGCCAGCCTAGTTCAGTAAGTGAGGTGCAGTGGTGGCTACGGTAGTTTGCGCCAGTGGCAAACCTTGCTATTTTGTTGTAGCAAGCTTTGAGTTTACATAACTCACTATACCTTAGGTTGGTAAATACTGGAGAGGCGTAGAGTAGGGTGGAGATAAGGTGGCTATTTGCAACTGAAATCTTGGCTGTTTTGGTGAGGAATTGCTTATTTCTGTATAAAGGTACTATTTTTTGTGTACTTTTTATGTTTAACAAGATGTGGATGTCAAACTTGATGTTATTTTCAATTTCAACTCCAAGTAGTTTGGTGTGGTCGGTTGGGGGGATAATGGCGTCATTGGCTTTACTATTAAATTGGTGAGTATTTAGATTGTGTTTGGTGGGTTGGAAGATGAGGAGTTTTCTTTTGTTTGGGTTAAGTATTAATTGTGCATCTGAAAGCCAAGTTTCAACTGAGGAAAAGGCTTCCTGTGTGGTCTTTTGAAGTTCAGGTAGGGAGTGGGCTGAGCAGATGATGGTGGAATCATCTGTATACTGTATGAGAGTGGCTTGTTTGGTAGCAGAGGCTAGATTATTAGTGAATATGGAGAAGAGTAAGGGTCCAAGGATGGATCCTTGGGGAACACCTATTGAGACAGCGGGTTGGGGGGATATATCATTATGCCAAACAACGGATTGATGGCAGTCAGTCAGGTAGCACTGGAACCAGTTTGTGACAGACTGAGAGAAGGACAGAGTATTGAGGACAGTGATGAGTTGTTTATGAGAGACCATGTCGAATGCTTTAGATAGGTGTAGGAAAGTTCCAGAGATGAAATAACCATTGTTTTTATGTTGAAGCATTGTATTAGTGAAAGCAAGTAAACCAGTGGTTGTGCTGTGGTATGGTCGGAAACCATGTTGTGTGTTAGATAAGAGGTTGCTAGCAAGGAGGTAGTTTAGAACTTGAGAGTGAATGCATCTCTCAAGTATTTTTGATAGAGGAGATAGAATTGCTATTAGCCGGTAGTTCGTGAATTCTGTGGAGGGCCCACCTTTGTGGAGGGGGATAATGTGGGATATTTTCCATTGTGAAGGGACATAGCTTTCAGATAAAGATTGGTTAATCAGGATTGCAACTGGGTAGGCTAGGGCTTCAGCTGCAATTTTAAGGTACTCAGCTGGGAGGTTGTCAGCAGCTAGTTTTGTGGGCTTTAGTTTCAATAAGAGTTTTTTTATGTTGGAGGTAGGAATAGGAGAGAAAGTGAATGCAGTGGGCAGGTTACTAGGTGTAGTTGGAGGGGATAGGGGAGAGGGGTTGTGTTGTTTTGCTAGTGATAGAACGGTTTGCGTGAAATGAGTGTTGAAAGAGGTGGCAATGTTTTCAGAGGAGTTTGTTTTGTTTGGTGGAGGGGTTCCTACATTTCCTGGGTAGAGGATGGAGTTGATGGTTGACCAGAATTGTTTAGGGTTGTTTTGGGTGGAGTTCAGGGCAGACTGGTAATACCACTACCTTTCTTTCCACTCCACTAACTACCTTGATTATAGCAAGCTCAGATGCTCATAAGCCTAGTACTTATTATACAGCAGGAACTTCTTATTGTAACATTTGTTAATGTCTGTTATGTACTTCACAGATAAAGATTCTAGTTGTCTACTGATGTACTATGCTCTTCATCTATAAATATGTTGTAAGTAATTGCTATGTTAAATTGTTAATCGCTATGTAATCCAATGTAACTACTGTCTGTTTATTTTAACTGTGGAGCTTTTCTCCCCAGGCCTCCACTGAAAATGGACTTACGTCCAGTCAGACACTCCTGGTCAACAAATGTAAATAAATAAATAAATAAATAAATAAATAGGATTTTGTCCTGTTTTATTAATTTTTTTGACTTTGTTACGTAATTCACAGAATTTCTGTCTATCAGAGGGATTTTTTGTCTTGCGCCAGTGATTCCAGGCTCTATCTTGTTTTTCATTTCTGATCTAGTGGATTTTTGCAGCCATGAGGAGGACTGGGCTTTAACTCTAGTAAATCTTGTGGGTGCATGGGTGTTTAGGACTTTAAGGAAGGTGGTATTGAAAAATTGGACAGCGTCATCAAGGTTGAGGTATTTTAGTGGAGTCCAGATGCAGTTTTTTAGGGTTGAGATGAAGTTGTCAGGGTTAAAATTTACTTTATTAAGTATCTGCTGATAGGTAATGGGTTTAGCCTGATATATGTGTTTTTCGAGTAGGAAAGTTGGAGTATGATCACTGAGGCTATCTGGTAGGCAGCCAGCTGTGTATGATTGGGGGCTCTTGCTGACTAGTATCCAGTCAAGAGTAGAATGCTTATTGGAATTCTTATTTATTCTGGTGGGTGTCTGGATAAGTTGGAAAAAAATATAAAGATTTAGATGGTGGACTGGACGGTGGTTGGAACTGGATAGTCAGTCTATATTAAAATCACCTAATATTATGGTTTCTTGTGGAAGGTGATGATTTACCCAGCTGAGGAGGTTTTCTAGTGGAGGAATATTGTTGCCAGGAGCATCCTGTTATGTTAATGGTCTTGTCTTGGTTTACTTTTAGGTTGGTATACATTATTTCTTCTTTGTCAATTGGGGGGGGGGGCGATAAGTTTAGGATTTGAAATCTCTACAATACTCTACTCTGTGTGGGCCCCACTCAGGCTCTACTATGCTCTGCTACCTTACCCCCCAGTCCCCCCCAACCCCCGCTACACCTACATTTATATTTACCAACCGATGGCTACTTTTCACAATTAACCAATAACAACCTCTAGCAATAGCTTCTCCATTCTCCACCACTATTAAGACCTCATCCTGTTTAATACTTTTGAAACCTTCAATAATACACCCTAACTACCCTAAATATACACTACACAATAATCCAGCAATATTACGCTATAACAAACACTACTCCCAATATCATCAAGTACATGACATGTCTTACATTCCTTTCAAGACCAAAACTTTCTTTTGCAATCACCATAACACTATTTATCCTTTTCACTTGCATCACATTCTTGCAGTCCCACTTACATCCACCCATATTCTCTTCCAGAAATCCACAACCACAACAGTCCTTGAACACACCATATATTTCAGCCATATCTCCAGAACTACATCCACACTCACTACTAAACACACCCATCTTTAAACACTTAAAACTCAGTAAGTCATCATTCACAACCTACTTACATACCCCTACCAAGGCTAGATATTTCTATACATATTTGCAGACCATAACTAAGCTGGTCCAAAGTGGGGGCATCCACCCCAACCCTGGCCCGAGCACCAATATACAGACAGAACCAACCATGCCCCCTCAGAATGACACAACTCTTCTCCCAGACCACAACTCAGTTCACAACCTATTTCTCCTAAACATAAATTTTCAAAGCATATGCAACAAGATCCATGATCTGCACACAGCCCTCTCACACTATAACCCTGATATACCTATAGCTACTGAAATACGGCTAAAGCCAGAAATAACTAGTAATGAAATACTCCCCCAGATATAACATAACCAGGTCAGGCAGACTAACAAAAAGAGGAAGTAGAGTAGCAATAATTTTTAAAAACACCCTAGAAGTAATCCAACATACTCAAACTATCCCAACATTTCAAAATGCTGAAATTCTCATTACCCAATACAAACTCAAAAACAGTAAATCAGTCTGCCTAGTAGGACTAAACATTCCCCCTGGAAACAATCTAGCCATAATTTAAGAAGTTCAATGGCTGTATCACAATATAAAAAAGAAACCATAATCTTGGGTGACGTAAACATTGGCTGGAAACAAATGACAAATACCTCACCTGACCTAAACTTATTCAGATTCTCACAACTATTAAATGAGGCTACCAGGACCCACAAACCATCTAGCAAAGAAACCACACTAGATTGGATTCTTTCAAATAAGCACCACAACATCAATGCCACTGGGATCTTACCAGACAGTATTAGTGACCACCTACCCACATACGCTTTCAGAGAGTGGCTAAACATTCAGAAGCAAGTAACATACAAACAAGTCCATAATCTGCAAAATTCCAATCCTGAATGCTTCATAAGAACTCTAAATCTTAACCTAACAATAACTGGAACTGACTAAAAACATTATCACTAAATGAAGTAGTTACTCAGTTTAGTCATATCTTCCTAACTGTCTTAAATAAGCAGGCCCCACTCTGAAACAAAGGAGTCAAATGCATTCCAGCACCCTGGCTAACAAAGACTACTAAGCAACTACTATTAAATAGAGATTGTGCCTGGAAAACATTTGTGAAAAATAAAACTCAACCCTACAGGATTATAGATATCTCAGAAATCTCATAAAAAACAAATAATGACAAAAAAGAATATTTTACAAATTTACAAAATACCAACCAAAATAACCCCAAATTGTTCTGGCAGTGCTTAAAGTCACTGCTCAACACTGGGCAACCATCTGCTCCCAATCACCACACCCTCTAAATACCCAGGTAATGCAGCAACTCAGTTCAACACCCACTTAATAAATTCTATGTTATCATTAACTATACCTCTCAACCTCTTATTGCTAGAAATCTGGACAAAGCCTTACAATATAGAGGAAAAAGGCCCAAAAATAGGGACAGATTTTAAATATTGCTTTTATAAACTTAGAAAGTTTCTAGAGTAACGGTTTATATTAATGTGCATTTGTCTGAAGGTTTTAAAGTCTGAAACTCAAATGAGTGTCATTATTTAGTGACTTCACTCACCAGATCATCACAGTAATTTTCCAGAAAATCACACATTTTATGAGGAACATGCCAAAAATACAAGGCAAAAATCTAGACATTTTGCAAAAATCTGGACAGTTGAGAGGTATGTGGCACTAACCAAACAAAGCTCCACCTCACCCCTCGCTATTTCACATCCCATCAACATCAAAATACTCTGTAAACCTGGTAGTGTACCCACCTCAACAATAAAAAAAGTCTACTAAAAATGAAACTAACCACCTTGATAGCTGACAAATTGCCAACAGAGTACCTGAAAATAGCAGTAGAAGATATAATATTCTCAGTCTCCATACTTACCAATAGATCCGTAAAAGAAAACCTTGTCCCCAACATCTGGAAAATATCATACATCATACCCCTACATAAAGGTGGAAATTCTGCCGACCTAACCAACTACTGTAAAATAACCATCCTCCCACCCCTATCCAAGACATCACAAAAATGTATCCACCCAGTTACTCAAATACCTCACCAACTATAACCTACTCTACTTGACTCAACATAGATTTCAGCCTAGTCATAGCACACCTACTGCCCTTTTAAACTTTACAAACAAAGTTAATCAACTCCAAAACAATAAAACAAGAAAACCACCTTCCTGCCAGACAGACCAGTGGTGCAAAAAAAAATTGAACTTGTTGTTTCCAAAGAATCAGTTTAATAATCCAACAATAGTCAAGCGCTTTCATCCAGCACACGCTGGACTTCTTCAGAACCAATAAAACAATTAGAAAACAGCCATTTAAATACAATTCAGCAACCAATAGAAAAAAAGCATTTAAATACAAGTAATTAACTATTAAAACAACCCTTTATAATAATTACTGTATAAAAACATGTATATATATTTAAAAAAAAAACTCAATATAAATAACTTACAAAACAAGAGCTCTATGTTTTAAAAAGGTCATAATTGAAACATGTTCATTGATCCCAGGGGAATGGGTGACGTTTAACCTTAGTTGCCATTTCATTTCTGTTCTCTGAAGTGTGTTTACCCAATCCCCCCACCCCGGATTCATCTCAACTATTTCTAAAATACCAAATAAGAAATGTGTACAGTCCCCATTACTATCCAAATTACCAAAACAATGGTAACCTAGTCACAACAGTCTTCCTAGACCTATCTAAAGTGTTTGATACTGTCTCACACCAGAAACTCCTTGAGGAACTAGCTTCTCTAGGCCTCAGTACCCTATCACCAACCTAGTTCCATAGCTACTTATCTGATATGAAACAAGTGTGAAATAGCAACAGGACTATTCTGCTTTCCTGACAGTCACAGTAACAGTCACAGTCAGTGTCCCTCAGGGATCAATTCTAGGACCCATTCTTTTCAATATTTTTATCCATATTCTACACTCTGCCACTAAGCAAGCTGCCCTAGCACAATATGCGGATGATGCCACTTTCATCTACTTAGCCAAAACACTATCCTCCCTAAAAGAAAACACCAAAACGGCCTTTCTATCTATAGAATCCTGGCTGGATATCTCAGACTTGCACTTAAATGCTAAAAATCACACAACTGATGCTTTTTACCCCTAAAAACTACTCAAATTAAAAACAATCTTTTCATATCCTATCAACCAACAAAACAATCAAGGAAGCAAAACTCCTTGGAGTAATGCTAAATGTTGTTTGTCTTTTCCCGGTTAGGGGTCGCCACAACGGAACTCCGGTCCGCTAATGAATCTTAAATACGACCAACATCTACTCCTAGCCATCAAAAAAAACAAACTGGACCATACCTCTCAACTGTCCAGATTTTTACAGAATGTCCAGACTTTTGCTTCATATTTTTGGTCTGCTCCTCATAAAATTTGTGATTTCTGGCAAATCACTGTGATGATCTGGTAATTGAAGTCACTAAATAATGACATTTATTTGAGTTTCAGACTTCAAAACCTTCAGAAAAATGCATGTTAACATAAACCCTATTATTTTAGCAACTTTCTAAGTTTATAAAAACAATATTTAAAATCTGTCCCTATTTTATCCCCCCCCCCCCATTAAGTTTGGCTTTGTCCAAATTTCTAGCAGTGAGAGGCTGAGAGGTATGCTGGAAACTAAGATCCCTCTACAGGGCTAGGAAATTTCTCACTAATAACTCCAGAAACTCCATTGCAGAAACATGCTTCTATCCCTACTCTATGCCTCACCCATCTTTACAAATCTTAACCTAACCATCAAAAACTAGAGATAGCCTATAACAAAATAGTTGCAAAATTTGCTACAAATAATCCTAAAAAAAAAAACATTGCACGACACTAAAAAGTTTTAACTGGCCAGAACTTAAAAACCACCTCAACTACCATCAACTTATTACAGCCAATAAACTAATAAACTCGCCAGAAAAATCTCAATCTCTAAAAGGAATACTACAACCCTGTACCAGTAATTGATCCCTATGATCTAACAACAAAGCTTTTCTATCCATCACAAAATCAAACAACAGAGCAGGAGAGTCTCTATACTCTCACCACATAGCAAAAATCTGGATCCAAACCTCCTCTCCCAAAATAAGACAGGTAGACACACTGCATGGCTTCAAAACATCACTAAAGAAACACCTGTAAATAACTAGTTGAGCTCATGCCTTACCCCAGGCTCCACATATGTAAACTCTACCATCAAAGTTACACTCCCTGTACTTAACCTTTCAGTACCCTAATCTCATGTGTGTAACTTTATATCTCTATTACTTAGAAATCTGACAATATATCCTCCCACAGCTGTCATTTACACTGTTCTTCTACAGACTGCTGCTCCACCCTCTACCTACTTGCTGTCCTACAATTCCCCAGGTAACTACCACTACCTTTATTTTCTTTAATACAAGCTCTCTACTTCAATCTACCTAATATTTCATATAACTACTTGTCCTCTTAAGTTCTACCTCCCACTAAATCCCTTGATGTCTTTGCTACTCTTCTCTGTACTTCCAGCTGATAAGCATGTCACATAATACAGCCACTGTCTATCTGTGTAATTTCTCTATAACCAACTACCTCATGGAAAAAATGTATTTCCTTAATTCATAGACTACTAGTATGTTCTAGAAGTATTCATGCAGTTATGTTTTCAAGTAAAGTCTGTGTATTTTGCAAAATGCCATTTTTTTTCATCTTTAAAGGTGCTTGCCTAATATGTGAAGCTTTTCTCCCCAGGCCTCGGCTGAAAATGGGAGAAACCCCAGTTGGAAATGCTGGCTAAACACAGATAGAGAAATAAATAAATAAAACATATTTTGAACATTTGCTAGGATTATTTCTACAAATGAATTTGCTTCATTAAAGAGCTAATAATTAGTCAACTGTCTGTTAGAAACAAGAGTCTAAGATGGTGGTAATAGCACATTTCCCTCTCTACACAAAACATGTTTATAAGGAATTGCGTTACGACCATATATTTTAATGACATATGCAATGTTTGGCACTGTTGAAAACGTTTGTTGAGCTCTTTATTTTCTCAGAGACTGAGTCTAGAAATAGTTACCTTTCATGGAAATCTACTTAATTTAGATGTATGGCAGATGCAGTTGTTATTTTCCCCGAATAAAACATCAAAATTAAACTTTGCCATTGTGCAACCTTGTTATATTCCAGTAGGTGGTGATGTAGTCCCTTGCATAGAAAGGAAGCAGGTCATTCATGAACTGCAAAGAGATTAAATATTTGTGTTTACTGTCTGGGTTGCTTATTATATAACTCAATATGTCATGAGTCAAGTGTTTTTCTAGCTTGTTATTGATAAGTATTGAAAATGTCATTTGTCAAAACATCAGATTATGTTTTTTATTTAAGATTTTAAAACTTGGGTATTAATACTTTGATAGTCACAGTGATAAATGTAGTGCCAATGGCTGCAAGACAGTTTTAGGTTATATTAGAACTTCTATTAGTTAGCCAGTAGTTCCAATGACTCTTAAAACGATGTGCTGTAAATAATGTAATAGAATCTGAAGCATGACATTAAACAGCACAAAAATGGTCAGTAATAAATGCATTTGTATATGATTAAAAACACTACTAGAAAAAGTTGGGAAAAAGAGAGATGTTTTCACCTCTATGGCATCACTAATCCTTCATGTGACTCAGAAGAGAGAGAGAGAGAGAGAGAGATTCATGTGGTAGGTGTATCCTCCTTCAAAGTCCTTGTCACCTGAGTCACTTAACCTAACCTAAGCACCTGTAAAAGGCTTTTGTCATACTTTGGGAAATGTCAGTAGGGTGGAGTGGTACGATAAAAGCTCTGACAGATGTCTTATCTCTGTTTAAATGAACAGAAGGTTTTCCGGTGAACTGACGTCTGTTTGGTACAGCAGGCAGACAATGGGAAGGTTAAGCTCAGACCTACAAATTTCTGTTGAGAACCTTAACAGTATATTTTGCAATTGCTGCAACCTGATTCCCTGCTGATGACCTGCTTCCTTGTACTTTGGGTTGAGAATATTTACAGTAATACACCAAGAAGTGATATGATGATGTCATCAAATGTTACAGAAAAAAACAAATCTGAGCAGTATTCCTGAGGCATTAGAACCCAGTATTAGCTATTAGAGAAACGTGACTTCAATTACATATAAACCTTCAGGCATTAATACACTCAAATTCCTCAGTTTGTTAATCTAGGCTAAGGTAGTATTCCTTGCTAAAAATTTTGAAGTATGCTTCACCTTTCATTCAGCATACTGAGTACATAGCTACACCACTGAATCCTGTGCTGTGTCATCCATAAGCCCAAGTCAAGCAATAGCCATGCAGATGCATTACTGAAGGCATTCATTTTGTACAGAAATGGTTAAAAACTTGTTGCCAAATTCATTGCAAATTATGGTTAGGAATCATGACCATAACAGTGGAAACTCAGTCTGTACTTCTGATGTTAAGATTGTAGCCTTAATTGTGGAAAATGTATTTCTTGAATGACAAGGTAACACTGTTCAACTCCACAGATGTAAAAAACAAACAAACACACAAACACAAAACAAACTCAGGTTTAATAGGCCAAGACCTTTTATCACATTCTGTAACTGACCTATCAAATATGATATAAACCACATGATGACGTTGTCGGTCAGGCCATATTAATACAAGTAACAGTCCATGCTAAGCAGGTGTTGCCTCTTCTGCTTATGAATTAGATAGTCATTTAACATATTTTACAAAAGCAGTGACAACAGTTTTGGCCTACCTGGAATCTAGTACTTGAGGAACCAAACAGAGAGTTGGCAGGATGTTTTTTGCACTTAATGGCCACATAGATTAAAACAATCTTTATTCAGAAAGGGAGGTTATGACACTATTTTACATTTACAGGGACTGTTTGAACGTATAAGAGGGATTAAACATTGGTCTCAAAAGTATATGTTTCAGTACTGATGGGGACATCTCTTTCTTCTGTGAATTTTGTTGTATCTCACAAGTCATGTGGTACAGTGAGCTCATGCATCTTGTTAGAAATACATTAGAACTAATGATCAGAGTAACACAGACTACTGCTATTTCTGAGTCTGTTACCATTAACTGTGTATCTGCGTCTTGCTCATATTTGTCTAATGTGTGACGAGAGCACCAGCATAACCTAAACTGGACCACAGTGACAACCTGTAAGATGAGAAAAAAAAATATCTGATTTGATTGCATCTTTGTTGCTCATGACTGGCAGTACTGTATTTATAAATAACTGCCTTACACATAAGGAGGGTTAGGATTTAAATGATTTTCTGTCTTGTGAATCTTAAACTGATCCATTCCTCATCAGTGCAATCATATTTGGAAGGTAGTCAGGCTTGCTTTGGGAATATTCTGTTGTGACGCTGTAATATTTATTTATTTTTTGGTTACTGTCCTCTTTATCATAGTCCTGCTAATCCAGTGCTCACTGATTTGGTGCCAGTCATCAAAAAAACACTCTTGTTGAATATCAATAATATAATTACATACTGGTCACACATATATATATATATATATATATATATATATATATATGGTACTTACGTATTATCGCAACCAGATTTTCACGGTAGTACTGGTTGCTTCCCGATATTGTAATCTGACTGTTGATGTTATAATGAAGTTATACAATCTGTTTTCTTTCACACTTAGGGTTGTTTTACTGCAGGGTTATCAACAAAAATTAAAAACTATGTTTGACTGTTTATGTATGCACTTCCGGCAGCAAGTGGTGTGAAACCCAGCTTGCTCATGTTTTCAAGCACTCCTGACTACAATCTGTGACAACATTCCTCCATAAAAAAAAACAGAGAATGACCAATCCACATATTTCCTGGTCTAATACCTTCCAAAACCACTGAAGTACAATCAAAGTTTGTCTGAGGATACCAGCAACAACACAAAAACAACCCACTGCCTCCAACTTCTCCCATCAGAAACGACCCCAGAATTACCTGTCAACATCATCCACCAAGACTTTTGCAAGCCATTCCTTACTGCAACTTGCTGTTACAAAGTTTCCTTTCAAGTCTGTCTACAAAGTTTTAGAAATAAAAGCGTTACCCAAAGCATTTCCATGTGTGTGGGTGCTTTTCCTAGCAGCATTCCTTCCTTAATTCCTAGCAGCATTCCTTCCTTACAGTCACATTATTTCTTTCGTCAGTAAATCAGCAGCCATGAGAATTGAAGCGTGAGTGTGTAATGCACAAAAACAAGAAGAATTGCACATTTCTTTCTCTTCCAAAATGTAACCCAAACTTTTTTTAACTTACTAAAGAAATGAAATTACACCTTACAGTGTTTCCCCGCACTCGATTTCATTGCAGCATGCGAATTTTGCAACGAAAATCTGGTTAAGTACCATATATATATATATATATATGGGATCACTACATAATCTTGAAAGTTTGAAATACTGAATTTCAAACTTTTGAGACTATATAGCCGAAACCCCTAATTACCGAAAGACCAGAAGCGTGAATTTCAAAATCCCGATCATTGGGAGTTTAACATTCTCGCTTCTGGTGTTGCGGTATGGTGGAAAGTCAGATATCTATGTTTAAATGTGTTGGTTAGGGTTTAGTGTGTAAGTGTGTGTTGTCACTGTGATATGTGTGTGCAAGGGGAATGTAGGTATGTGGTGGTGTTTCATGTGTTTGTGTATGTAGTGTGACCTTGGAGTAGGAATATTTAAGTGTGTGTGTGGGTGTGTGTATGTGTGTGTGTGTGTGCGGGTGCAGGGTGGCTTTCCCCCCTACTTGTCTGTACTTTAGGTTTATGTGTTTGTGTTCTGGGGGACGGTGTGTGTATGTGTATGTGTGCGGTGTATGCTGAGTGTTATTTTTGGTAGTTTGAATTTCGCGGTTTTGATGTTTCGGTATCTTAGTGTTTCGGATATTTGGTCTTGGGATTTTGGGTGTCGGTAGTTTGGGTTTTCGTGATTTAGTAGTGGTTCCATATACATATGTGTGTGCGTATATATATATATATATATATATATATATATATATATATATATATATGTGTGTGTGTGTGTGTGTGTGTGTGTGTATATGTACATATATATATATATATATATATATATGTGTGTGTGCGCGTGTGTATAGATATATATATATATATATATATATATATATATATATATATATATATATATATATATATGCATACACACATATACATATACACACACACATATATATATATATATATATATATATATATATATATATATATATGTATATATATATATATATATATATATATATATATATATGGTTTACTATTAAAGTAATGAAATCAACTTTCTGTCCATCAGAAGGTCGAAGGTGAAGGTGCAAAAAAGGCAATACTGCGAATGCAACTCCTGTCAACTTCAAAACGTCGACACGTAGCTTGTTTCCGCAGTTTTGTGTGTCGGTGTTGTGAATTGGATTGCACTACATTGGGGAGCTGGTAAATTACCCTTTTCCTCACTGTAGTGCAATCTTGGAGTTAGAATTTATAATTATCAGGTGATGTGGAGGGCACAGCCCCCCTGCAAAATGGTAGAAATAAGTGTGCACTTTGAACGGTGTATTGTATGGATGGTGAACAGTCCAGTAACTGTTGAATGTCGATTGTTGCCTTCCAAATAAATTGACATTCCGAGCAATCAGCTTGATGTTTTCCATTGTTCTGGTTCAGGGGTGTGAATAGTCTTGATTGGGCCTTCGGTATTTTGATAGTAAAGCTATATGTATATATATATATATATATATATATATATATATATATATATATATATATATATATATATATATGGATTCCCTTCATTTGACTGGCAAACCAGATTGTCAAAACAGTGGGGGATATGGAGAATTTGCCCCTTTTCTCACTGTAATGCAATCTTGGAGTCTACTTATATTTAATTAGCAGAGGGTGTGGGGGGTGCAAAGGGGCTTGTCCCGATGCAAAAAGATTGTTTGTGTTGTTTGGCTTCTTTTAGTTGATTAATGAACTAAATTGTTGACCGTATGGTTATGACAATCTGATCTGTTGAGCAAATGAATTGGGGCCATATATATACAGATATGTGAGATCATGCATCAAAAATTCAGCTTATCAAATGGCAAGTAATTGAACACAACTTGTTGATTACCAATCAGCGGAAAAAAAAATAACTTTAACAGATATTTTTTTGCAGGAGGGCAAGCCCCCCTGTACACTTCCATGGACTCTGAGATCGCAATACATTGGGGAAAGGGCAAATTCCCCTGCTCCTCATTGTACTAGAATCTCACACTAACAAAAAGCCAGTACATGGGATAAAGCTGATTTCTGATGAACTGTACCAGCTTTTTGTCACTCAACTAATTGTCTGAATCATGTGTATCTATCTATATACACACGCACACAAACACACACACACACACATATATATATATATATATATATATATATATATATATATATATATATATATATATATATATATATATATATATATATATATATATATATATATATATATATATATATATATATAGATAGATATATATATATATATATATCAGTATATCAGTTAGAATAACTGAATAACTGCCCTCCCTCTGTTTCATCATCATCCCTTTCCAATTTAATTTGTAATTTTCTGTTTGTGTTATGTAGATTATCTTTAACTGCATAGTTCTAAAGTATCCCTCAGATAAGATAATCCTAAACTGTCTTGTTCTATGGGAAAAATTAATTTATCACACTTAATTCTTGCCCTCTTCCCCTCCCAAATAAATTCCTTCAACTCTATTAATTATTGTCCAGAACCTCTTCTCAGACTGTTAAAAATATGTCTGACATGTATACAAAAATAAGGGACTAGAAACATCATCAGTGTCTGCATCTTACTTATTCATGTGTTTATACATAGCTTACTGATATAGCTTTTGTTTTATCCTCATTAATTTTCTACCCCACCCCAAGGCTTGGAACTGTTTCAAATTTTTCCACAACACCAAAATGTCCTCTTTTGGATTCATCAAGTACAAAATTATATCATCAGCAAATAAAGTCAGCTTTTTTTGATTACCATTTCAATTGTATTCATGATTTTCTGAGTTACATATTTTCTTTGCTGGTGGCTCTAAATATTATGCAAATAACAAAGGAAAAAGAGGACATCCTGTCTGGTTCCTCTGTTCAGACACAGCTTGTTGGAGAGGAACCCTTCCACCTTAATTTTTACCTCAGACCTTTCATATATTCTCCTAGTTAACACTATTATTCTATCCTGAAACACAAACACTTCATTGCCCTACTCATAAAATGTCAGCTTACTGTTGAATGCTTTCTCTGCATCAAGACCCACCAACAACAGCAGTATTTGCTTACATTCTGCTTCCATCTGAATCGTCATTGTTTTATTAATATTGTGAAATGTTTGCCCCCCACTCCACAAAATGACACAGTAGGAGGAGGTGCATGTGCCTATTACAGCCAAACATATTGTGCAGTTAACCATTCTGCAGGTGCCCCACAACCTTTAGCCTCCACTCCAAGTCTCTCTTGAATGCCTTGCATGCCTTTCACCACTCATTATGTTCATATCCACCTTTCTACCACAAAGACAACTGTAGCTTTTGTAGCCTGTCCCTTAAGAGTTTTTTTATCCCACTCATTATTGTTTGTGAATCTTATTTTAACCCTTCTCTAGCAGTTTAACAATGTGTGAATCTTTTTTTTAACTCTTCTTCAGTAATTTAATATATTTTATTATGTTAGGTCTTCAGAACTGCACAAAATACTTCATATGGAAGTTCTTACTACAAAAGAATACATTGAAGTCAGTACCGCTTGATTATTTAGATAAATTTCTTGGCATACATATCTCAAACGCATAAAAGTGGTTATGATCAGAGACCTTATCATAATATTTTATATTCTGTAACAAAACTAACAATAAAAACATTTTGGTGAAAATAAAACTTGTTTGTTTAAAAATGTATCTTTTCAGTATGCAGCATGTAGAGACTTATAATTTTTCCATACAACTGCCACAATTACCTTTCTGTGACTCATCATGTTATGGGTTATCACTAATTTAATATGGTAATAGTTCAACAGGGTACCAGAAACTGTTATAAGCAGTACTGTTGAAAATAACATTTATAGAAAGGATACTGGCCTTTTTGTTAAAAATTATGTAACTGATGCCTTTATCATAATTTACTGCAAATTGAAGGTGGTTCTGAGAAGTATTAAAAGGTATATATATATATATATATATATATATATATATATATATATATATATATATATATATATATCATGAAAACACACTGAGATTTAATTGTCTGAAACACTCCACTATAAAAGCTGGGATACAGTGTTAAAAACTATACTTAAAATCATAGGTTCATAGGTTTCATAGGTTCATACTAGGCTATCTGCCCAAGGGCATTTATAAGCCTAGCCCATAGTTATGTGGCTTTCGCCACCCCTTTAGTTTGAATAAAAACTATGCCTATCATTTTGCTGTGCCTCTGTCAAGCAGTGACACTGAAGTAATCCCTGGGGTATATCTGCAATCTCCCATCCATTGGTCAAGATTCCTCTTGAACAAGGCCAGAGAGGTGCTCTGCCTCACATGTACCGGGATTTTGTTCCACAGCATAGGGAGTCTCTGGGTGATGAATCTGTCCCTCCAGCACGTTCTATTTATAACCGTGTCAAGGTTTAAGTCTCCCGCCCTTGTGGTTCTGAGGGATCTAGATTTTTTGAGGTGAAGCATATTCATCAAATCTGGGTTTGACATGGCCTTATATGTCAGGCACAGGTCACCTCTGAGCAAGCGGTATGAGACTGAATAGAGCTGGAGTTCTTTCAGTCGGGCAGCATAAGACATATTTTTGAGACCCTTTATCCTTTTGGTGAGGAACTTTTGGGGCCTTTCAAGCTGCAGCAGGTGTCTGGTCAGATACATTCCGAACGGGGCATTGTACTCAATCATAGGTCTAATGAGTGATGAGTACAGGGGGACGATGACCTCCCTTGATCCCTTAATCAATAGGAAAGCCCAAAACTGAGCCTTTTCCAGTAATTCCCAATGCAGATGGGTCCTGGGCTACACACTTCTGCCACAAAGAACACCCAAATTATTGCATGGCTCCATAACAGAGAGACGGAACCTTGACTGAAACTCAGGAGACTTGAGTTTGATTAGTGGCCCTGGCTGTGTAGGAGTCAGGCAGGGATGGGGAGGAGTGAAGGGATGTAGCCTGCTTACTTCTCGCCCACACACAGGGAGGTGAAACATCTGGATTTTGATTAGTGGGGCTGGCTGTGGAGCAGCCAGGCATGGATGGGGTGGAGCGAAGGGACATAGCCTACTTACTTCTCTCCCACACATAGGGAGATGAAATGCCCCTGATGGAGATTGCTGAGACCTGCTGCAAGGGGAGGGTCAGGGATGCATAGACAAAATGCCACTTCTGAAGTGAGAGGGACATCTTTTGCCATCAGCCCACTGTGAATTCCTTATTTGGTGCCTCATTGTTAGGGATGGGGAGAAAAACAGAACAACCTCAAACCAACTCTGATGGTTTTCTGGATGATTACCCCTCTCAGTTTGGCGTTACCTGGTGAAGGAAGAAAATAAACTGATAGGCTGAAAGACGGTCTAATGGTTGACAGGCAGTGGGGACAAAAAGTAAAGAGTACCCAAATCATACAGCTTTGATGAGTGATCTACAGTACAAGTGGAAGCAGATTATT